>NC_139234.1:61796070-61823717 GCF_977018435.1 Lepisma saccharinum | reverse complement strand
ATTTTCAAGTATCGGTATCGGTATTCGCGATTAAAATTACCACCTGAGCGCTAGTGTCGCTTCCAATATGGCCGCTCTAAGTAGGATAGATCTTTGTTTACATTCAGCAGTAGTACAAAAGCAGTGACGTGCACTGAGGAGTAGCTAGTCTAGCAGAGATAGATCAATCAATCTCACATCTCGAATTATATTCAAATCACAATATTTATTGTCTTGTTAAAGCCACCACAGCTCATACGCAACACTTTCTTTTCCACGCACTTCTCGTCCATCGGTGTTCTCCGCGGGCAAAGCAGGCTGGATACCCTAGCTCGCTCTTCTTCAGCCAGGACAGTTTCCAGGTAGAAACGGCCGGCCCAAGGAAAAGGAAGATTTCTACCTCTAGTTCCCTTGCCCCCACGCCCCCCGCTGCAATGGTTGAAAGCCCAGGCTTTCAGGTCCCCCAGTCTATCTCCTATAGGACAGATAGGGGATTGGTTTCTCATAATTTTTTTGTAAATCCTCTAAAGAACACAGGGTAAAATTTTCTGCAGTACTTATGTTCTCTGTATTTACACAACCTTTTACACGTTGTACAATATGTGCGTATGTATAATATGGGATGTAGTTTTATTATTTATAAAATAGGAACGTGTTATGTGCAGACAATAATGTTATGCTTTCTTTCTTTTTTTCTTTTTCAAATATGGAATATATAATGATTAAATTACAAATATGTGCTCAGGCTCTCTCTGACTCTCGTTTTAGTAGTGTTTTATTTAAATATACTAATATATTGGCCTGTAACAGTCATAAATACGGCTGTATTTATTTGGGCAAGAGAACGCGTGTTCATATTGTTGTTGGTTTGGTTTATTTTACTTCGCTTTTCTGCCACATTTGGTTATCGCGAAAATGAGGATTCAGTGATGATATGATGGAATTGGTGAAGGGACCTCATATGAACAATCCAGGCCAGGATTCGAACCCGTGATGAGTGCGCATTCTTGTCCTATGTGTTGCAGTGAATAATGAAATAATTTGGAATGAAAAATGTATCTCAGAACTCAAAAAGTCAAATGAATATCATTGAAGAAACTACAAAAAAGTGTGTTGTGTTTTGTTTCCTGTCACCAAATCAACCAAGCGCGGGGGAGTGGTTATCACAGCGCGCTACGACACCAAGCGTTCCGGGTTCGAACCCCGACCCTGGCATGGGTGTTCCCTGTGCTCGTCCCTTAATCAGTTTCATCGTATCATCTTCACAATTAACCAAATGTGACAAAAAAGCGACGCTAAGTAACAAAAATGAAATCAAATCATTGATTGATTGCTCAAATTGGTTTATTTTACTTCGCTTTTCCGCCACCTTTGGCACAACAAAATAGATGAAGGAACACACACAAAGAACACAAATGGCCAATCCGAGATTCGAACCCAGGATCTCTGGCTTAGAGTCAAATCAAATAGTTTTTTATTTTCGAATGTGGGTGGGGGTTACGTGTACTTTTTTCTAGTACTCATTCATAATTTTGCAATCTTTTCCTGTTATTGACATTCTTCTTTTTTGAAGGAATACTGGCCCTAAAGGGAGGAGGGGTGTGACTCACACCAACCCCCCCCTTGAGCACGCCACTGACTGCTACCCCAAGTGTCGACGTCACCGCACGTCACTGTACAAAAGAGCAGCGTGTTGTCATGACTGGTATGGTAGAAAACGTTTAAATTACGCATTATTTTTAAATATTGCGAATGCCATGTGAATTCCAGGTACTCTAACAAACGTGAAGCTGTACTGAGAACGAAGCATTTAATTATGATAGGCAAAAATAACACGGAAAATGCAGACGAAACTATGTATACGCACTGGTTGTCCAAAGCAGTGCTGTATCATCTGCACGTCATGTAACTGGGGTTCTCGGAAATTATTTGAAAATAAAGGAATTGAAATTAACCTGTACTTGAAAAGCTGGGACAGGAGAAAATTGCGAACATATCGTTGCAGTTCTTTCTCGAAAGAGAAAGGCTGGTTTAATAATAATATTCACGATTTCATGACCAGGCTATACTCACTGAAAAAGGACATCGTACTTAATGAAACAGTAACATTAGCATATCCACTTTTTTTCTGGTTACATTTGACATTAATTCATTCTCAAACTATTTTCATCTTCCCTCTTAATCGACTTGCACCTGTTCCAAATTTCACACATACGTAACACCGGTAATACATGGACGCATTGGTTAAGACGCTTCATGATTTTTCGGAAAAAGAAAGCTTTATTTATAAAGTACAATTTAAAACTTTACTTTCATGGAAATATATATTTATCTCTCGATAAATAAAGTAAGCAGACTCGTGCATTCTTCGTAATTTTCTTGCCGAATTACAGTGTTATACCAATCTTCTGTCAATTACGTTTTCCCTGATTTATTAACAAATTTCATTTTGTTGATTCTACGGGGTGGAAACACATGAAAACTTTTAATTTGTTCTGACCCATAAAACTATTTAGAGCAAAAAAAACAACAAAAAAAAAAAAACCTGAACAGTAGACCTTACTTTCTCGCATATTCACCATGCTTTAAACGACTTCAACACAACGTACCCTACTTAGAGTACTTCCTGAAAATCCCGGCAGATGGCATATCGGTTAATTTTAATCGCGAATTGGTATGGGTGGAAATCGGTAAGAGTATCGGCATAGGTATCGGTATCGGCTCAGCCCTAATCATTATCATTATATTCCAATGAATTTGAAATTGTTTTGCTTGTTGATGAAATATGAAAATGACTCTTGAAATTGTTCATATGAAATTCTTGAGTCAAGGATAAATACTTCAGTTTGTTGACATCTTGACGTTTTCCGTTCTGTGGATTTTAAGGCATTTTTACGCGTAAAATATTGAATGAAATTAAATAGCAAGGAAAAGAGTATATTTGGGGATTTTTGCAAATTGAAAAGAGTATAGAGTATGTGAAGCTCTAAAATAATATAATACTCTTAAAAAGAGTATGTCTGGTCACCCTATTCAAATGTCTTGGTAGAAAAACTATACATAATAACCAAAACTAAAAATCAACAAGTCAATCTAACGATACGATCCCCCCATTTTTGTGTGAAGATATATAGAATTGATATAAAATTTTGATCCCCCAAAAATTCCCATGATGCAGGCGCGTCATGATACCCCCCTGCTTCCACGGCCCACACTAAGTCACGTGGCTAGCAGAAAGCCCTCCCTGCATACCGGGTCTCACTTATCGCACAACACTTGGGCAACCTTGTGTTCTGACGTCGCGGGAGACAGCTTTTTAATTTTAGGCTAAATGCCTACGTTGTTAGGTTACGCTAGCTATGTTTAGTTCTCTTAGCCTAAATAATAATTTTTCATTGTATTTATGCTAATGGAACCTAACCTAACAGGCCTAACCTCGTAGGCATTCCTCGACTGTCAGACAGAACACAAGTTAGCGAAACTGTTTTGCGACAAGGAAGACCCGCTGCACGCCTCACTGATAGGCCGTTTTCACTTCAGTGACGTAGGAGGGGAATTTCAGCGATGTTTGAAGGCGTATTTCTCAAGAAACAAAAGAAATATCGCCGAGATATTTTGCTCATCTCATTCTTGGTTGATTTGGTGTTTTAAGTCCACTTTATGCACAGTAAGGCTGGATCCACAGTTCAAAGTGGAATCCGAACCACTATGTGCCTCCAACGGGTATCGAACTCGGGACCTCTTGATTACAAGGCGACGACTTAAAACACTGCGTCATCGGGGAAGCCCTCATCTCATTCTTGTGTCATAATCTATAAAATAAATGGATTTAAAACGTATTTTATGTCGTAGTGGAAAAACCTAAATTTTTGTAATGAGCTTTAACATTTTAATTCTTAGGTTCAGGAGAATGTAATTTTCGGAAAATTATGACTTGCTATATAATCTTAAAGGATTGCTAAACACATTTTTGTTATTGATTTACGCGAGAAATTCTTACCTTCGTTGAAAATAACGTTTGAATAGCCATCCTATCGTGATCCAATGAAAAGCTTAGGGCAACAGACGACGAACAAAATTCATGACCGAGTCTACTGCCACGCAAGTGTTAGCAGTAAGAATAAGCGTCAAATTTGCTCCTGCCACGTAAGATAACATACTCTCCTGCTAAGAGTATGTTACAAATCTCAAGAACAGATGAAGACGAGAAAAATGCAAGTTTATGATTAGTGGGAATTAATGTACAGGTAATTTAGAACCTTTTTCTTTACAAAGCATTTAGCGATATTATTTTAATGCTAACGGAACCTAACCTAACTACATTCATGGAACAAGACAATACAAGGCCAATGTACTAAACAATATGTATTTTAATTGTATTCTAATTTCAATCATGCAACAATGATAATGTGTTTTTGTTTTTATTGTAGTGTAATGAAGTGTATTTTTCAATTTTTACTTTGGTGTAGTGATGTAATGTACTACACAATGTTTCTTCTTTTTTGTTATGATGTACTAAACTAATTATTATTTCATTATCTATCTTGACGTTTTCCATGCCCTTTTAATCAAGGGTCAACGGAAGAAAATAAAATTCAAATTCAAATTAGAAGAATGCTAAGGGACCTAATCTTAAAACATTTATGTGAAAGGAAAGTAATCGCTACAACTTCACAGTATGTGTTACAGACTTAATTGCATACATAGCATGATGAAATCACGATAAAACAAAGACGAGTTTGCTGGCACGCGCATCTCTTTTGAGATTCAAGCAGAAGAAGAACGTGGCAGCAGACACTACCAAAATTCTTTAGGACACAACAGGGGTGGCGCCTCTAGCGGAAAAGTTTGGCTCTTTGGGGTTTGTGAGAAAACTCGATGAGAAGAAAAGATCGACTATCTCGAAATATTCAAGTAATCGATATAAACGATTTTATATTTTCGATTCATCGATTGTGCCCATCAGCACCACCAACTTCGCTAATGGACTTTTAGTACAGGTACAAAATTGCACCTCCTTTAATTTTCTTTTCTAGAAATGAACAGGTACGTTAAAATCTTCTATTCTACAACTTCAATGTAGACTGTGTTAAGAACTAATTTGAGTAAGAGTCTATATTAGACGCTTTTCCTAAGGAATGCGTGTCATATATTGTTGGAAAGCTTATTGTATAAGGAATTAAAAAAAGGTAGTCCTGATGCGAGGAAAAACAACGTGTAGGAGGAAATCGAGGAAAACCGTTGTTATCCGGATATGCGGAATTTAACGTACGGAGGGAATTTTTCGATGAATGGAGTGCTAGTGGAACCTAACCTAACCTCGTCCCCGTGAATGGTTCGTGGGGCTACCCATGCATGGTTTTTGGGGCTAACGTGAATGGTTCGTGGGGCTACCCATGCATGGTTTTTGGGGCTAACGTGAATGGTTCGTGGGGCTATCCACTTGTCTCTGGTCCAGAAAGTAATTGCCAAGCGCTTCCTGTTCCAGAAGCCTTCCAACCAGACGTACGCCATTCTGATAATACACACGCACAACGAACGCACAAAACCAATCACCACCCCGAAGCACACGCATTCGCAACGCGGACGCAAACACGAGCCTGCAGTGTTGTTAACGCCATCACTTACCACCGATAGGAAAAAAGGACGGTAAAAATTTACTATCCTTCGGACACCTCTAATTTTTTCGTTTCGTCAATTTTTGACATTCGTACTTACGTATCTGCTTCGCGGAACATTCCTGAAGGTGTATCAACGTTGTTTTGATGAAATTTGAACTATGTTTCCTAACCTAACAGAACTAACCTAACCACGTGCCAATGGTTCGTGGGGCTAGCGCCAATGGTTCGCAATTATTTCCAATTTCTAGATCCTGATATTAACACGACACCAAATTTTTAACTATGTTTCCTAACCTAACAGAACTAACCTATCCATGCGCCAATGGTTCGTGGGGCTAGCTATTCTCCGTCGGAGAATTAATTTTCAACGAACAACATGAATTTCAGCTATGAAAGATTCCCACATCACACAAAACACCTTCCCGATGTTTGACAATGCTACAGGAACTTATTACGGTAAGTAGTTTCTTCTGTAAAAATAAATAAATGTGTCCGAAGGATAGTAAACAAATACCAAAAGGACTGCAAGTTGACTCTAGCCCTAATTTGTGGTATTTAAAATTGTACTTATAATTAGATGCAATTTTTTTGATAATTGATTTGTAAGACGTTTTCCTGACTTTCAGTAGCATTTGTATGAGGACTCCCACCGAGATCGAACCTGGGACCACTTGCACGAAGTTTTGCATTTTGTGTCCGCTATTAAATTTCATGGTATCCTTGACCCTTTGTACACCCGCTAAAAATTGAAATAATGTGCATGATTTTTGAAGATGATGATTGTGTTATTTTTAGCTCGCGGAGATGTGTTATGGGGAAACATAAAATACATACCTATCTTTCCTTAGCTTGAAGCAGCACAACCCATATTTCACAATCACAGAAGTGAAATATGTGTCTCCCTTATCGCACAATGCGTGGACTACTTTGCATTCTGACGTCACTGGGAAAAACTGTCATTGTTAGGGTAAATGCCTAAGTTGTTAGGTTTAGTTCTCTTAGCATAAATAATACATTTACAGTGTATTTATGCTAAGAGAACCAAAACCTAACAGACCTAATGTGGCATTCTTCGTCTGACGTCAGAATGCAAGGTTGTCCTTGCGTTGTGTGATAAGGGAGACCCAGTGAATTTAGCACCAAGAGCAACATCAGTAAATTTACTATATATAGTAATTGTTTTACATTAAGATACAAAATAAGTCTAATCAAAGGCGGACTAAAACTTACGAAACTATTGTTCAGCTTGTGCACTGTTTTCCTTGTGGTTCACCGAAGTCACATGACTTATTATAATAATAATAATAAAATCGTCTTTATATATATTTTTTTCACAAGTATACTTTCTTTGCAAAACAGTTGAGAGACGGCAGGCTTCAAAGGTTAGTCCAGATTTTTTACATCTGAGAGTACATGGTTTTGTAGTAGAGGTGTGCGAATAAAATTAACTCTGAAACAACAATAAGTTAATGGGCCCAAGTTCCTTTTGTTTTATTGTGATTTCATGATTCTACGAATGTGATTTTAACATGGTTCGATTTCAATTTGCTTCTCTTAACACATACTGTGAAGTTCTAGTGATTACTTAAGATTTTGTTCAATATATGCTTTCGTAGTTAGGTTAAGCAGACCAGGTTTGGTTATCTTAGCATTAGAATAAAGTCCCTAAATGCATTCTACTAAGGTTCCAATTTACTTCTACATTAATTCCCACTAGTGTATGAAAGTTAGTCGCTTGTCAACGGAAAATACATTGTCCATGGGAAACGTGCATGCTTGCTTAATTCCTTGTCTGAGATCACACAATTCTTTTACTTTTGCATACCTCAAGTGTTTCCAGCTTTAAAGAAAAACATCTGAATGCATGCACAAGCTATTTTGCTCATGTATATTTGATAAAAATTGACATTGACAAATTGATAAAAATATTGAATTAGTAATGTACTCGCTTCAAACTTGAAGCCCATAAGCCAACACAGTAAGGGAGAAATCAGCAAGGACATTGCATTCTGTTGCAGCTTCAGTAGTTCAGTAGTATCCGTTTGCATGTATTTAACCATATATCCGCCTCTCACTATTATATGGATTGTCCTGTGGGGATTCAAACGGGAACGTGCACCAGGGCAGTCGACTCACGGTTTCATGTTACATGAAATTTTACATGTTATGTTCACAAAACATTACTAATTGTGTAGAAATTTTAGCGAAAAATTGTGAAAAGGTAGAGACATTGTTTATTGTTCCACTGCTACTATTTGCCATAGGACCAACCGTGCCTGCACTGATAGCAATTTTCGACATTGTTCTTACTTTAGGAGTGCTGAGTTTGGCAATGTTATCTTTTTCATGTGTTTTTTCTGTATTTGAATGTACATGCGACAGTTTTTTTTATGATAAAGGATGGTGAAAGTTCTTTAAGATAGGAAGTTTTCTTTTTTCTTACTTACATGGCCTGTACTTTGAGATTAAAAATCTGTTATTTGTGGTTTCCCTGCACTGAAACACATTATATACTGCTGGACAAGAAAAAAAAATGGACACCTTAATTTTTGACATCTGAAATGCAATTACTAAAAAAGTAAAAAGTACCTTCCCCTTTGAAAATCCTAGGTACGCCACTAAGTTGTTAATTTTAATTTGTTTTCTGTTGAATATATTCAGTTTTTTTTTAATTCCCAATAATTTCTGCAACATTTAGTTAGCTTTCGAATCAGAATTTATGTGTTATCACAAAAAATGCAAGTGTCCGGTTTATATTGTCCAGCAGTGTATATTACATAGGTTCGATAAAAAATCACTTTAATTTCCATGAGTGTTGGTCTCCAGTTACCTGGAAAATTTACAATAGTTGGAGATTTTTTTTCAATATTAGTAGAAACCCAGATAAAACACACTACTATTATCTTTTCCATTCACTGTACAATTAAAATCGGTATGCTTTATGTATTCCATTTTGTTGTGCAAAATATGTTTCACCCATGAAAATAAGTTTTCTGAGTTTGTTTTTAAGTCCACTTTATGTACAGAAAGGCTAATTTATCTTTTTTCCTGTTTTATTTGTATAGAAGGCAAG
This sequence comes from Lepisma saccharinum, assembly GCF_977018435.1. Classification (NCBI taxonomy): domain Eukaryota; kingdom Metazoa; phylum Arthropoda; class Insecta; order Zygentoma; family Lepismatidae; genus Lepisma; species Lepisma saccharinum. The sequence goes on along the minus strand of NC_139234.1, from coordinate 61,815,044 downwards.
AATGGTGAGTCCTTCAGTCTGCCTTTGCGGAATGAATTTTCTACACAATTGCTGCATCACATTACGGTAACAGTAGTATAAGCCGGAGACACATAAAACTCGGTTGTTTTCAAATAAAAATCATTCCTACTTACCTCATATGCATAGCGGAAGATTTTTCAAGCTGGCCATAACTTTTTTTTTTCATGAAAAACACGTTACTTTTAACATTATAATCATTTATTGGTCGTAGCTAATTCGGCGGACAAATCTTGACTCACGTTGTCTATCGTCAGCTGATATGCAGTATCGTCAGCTGATGTGCAGTGTTTCCAAACTTATGAACCGATAAATTCCGCACAAACTATTCACAAAAGGTTTTTAAGCGAAAATTGAGGCTAGACTGTACTTTACGTCCTTATCTGCATGGTGATTGCTTCTTTGCGTTCGCGGTGCGCGATCGTGGTGCGGCACCCGGCATTTCTTCGGGTAAGTACCTTTTTCTTTTTACACTTTCTGTTCACGATAGCCCCACTATCCATTCACGGGGTCGAGGTATCCCTACGAGGTTAGGTTAGGCCTGTTAGGTTAGGTTCCATTAGCACTCATTTCACCCCTAAATATGTGCTTCATCATCTAAAAAATACCTCAGTACGTTCAATTGCGCAAATCCGGACAACATCGGTTTTTCTCGATTTACTCCTTCAGGAAATTTTTGCTCGCTTTGGGATTTACGTTGTTGAATTCCTTATAAAATAAGCTTTCCAACGATATATGACACGTATTCCTTATGAAAAGGACATAAACTAGAGTCTTGCCTTTTATTGAAAAAAAAAAACGCTCACACGTCATCTTGTCAAACTTCCGCGTGGTTGCTACACTGTGAGGGGGTTACATAACCAAACGCACGGAACATTTGATTCACGTAGTCGACGGTAATGGCGGCACGAGCTATCGCACAACGGAGATGCATGATTGACGAAAAATACCTTATTTACAGGCAAAATACGTAGCAGGATTATAAAAAAAAATATCTCCGGCTTCAGAAAGTCCTCAAGAACACAATTCCGTAAGTACTTTCTCGTCTTTTCTCCTGTAAATTTTAAGAAATCCGTCTCCGACTTATACTACTGTTACCCACATTACTTCAAACTACACATTCCTTCATAAACATTGAAATGTTTTCCTCACTCTGTTACAAACCTTTGCACCTGGCTTATGAAAGTAGGATCTCTCTGCATGACATGGAATATTATGTGTTTTCTCTTATTTTTACAGCTGTTGTTGAGACAAAGCAAGCAAGATGTCTAATGTCAAGGAGGTTGACATGGACCGATTGCCTCGTGAAGTGGAGGAACAGTCATTTGGTCCATGGACTGTTAAAGTGAGACGAAGTCACATTTTACAGTCCAAGTGTTCCGATTCTGAGAAGTGTTCTTCTGTAGCTGATGACAGAGACAAAGACCTTTGCCCATTGTGTTTGTGAGTTTTCTTTACTTGTATATGAAAAAATTCTGCACAACACGATATGTAGGGTTAAGTGAAGGAATGTATGAACAATATGAATTATTTTATTGTGCATTAAACCTTCTGCCCCACATTTGAACATGCAAGTATACTGTAAATGACCCTTGCACTAGTAAATAAGTACTATTTATAGCTGGGATTGCCAAACAGTTGATAACAAGCTACTAATAGCCCACAGATATATTTTTAGTTGCACATGCAAGTTTTGGCAGCCATATTGAGGGAAACTTTTTCAATGTCTCAGCTTCTTGATGATTGCACCTCTACATGGATGGCAGACAAGCCTGGTCAGTATTTTGAGAAACAATACTGCACATTAGAATCAGTCTTGTACACAACTAAACCATGACATTTACAATCATTTGCATACCAAACAATAAATGAATTTTAGGGTTCAAATCAGGAAAACACAAAAACATGACACTTATGTGCCGGTCATGTCAAGTATTGCTATCTCAATAACTACCAGACCTATAAAGATGAATTTAAGTGTACTAACACAGAATAGTAGCCCAGTGCTGAATTTATCAAATATGATTTTAATAACACATATTTCTTTTATTGTCTCATCCATCTTTTGCACCAAAACATTATGAAAAAAAAAGTCATTCCACCCTTGGTGAATTGCTCTGTATTTTCAAATGTTTAAAGCAGTTCTATGCCTCGAGGGAGTTTGGTGATATCTGATTTAGACATTGTACCTGATAACTAATTAGGTAGTGCTGTGTTTAATGTAACGTTCTCAAATTTTTCCCACAAATGTATTCCTCTTTAATTATTTTTTGTAAGTTGAACAAACTGTACATATAGAGGTGAATCAGTTAATTGTTCTTTCAGAAGCATAATTTGTCATTTTAACTATTGAATCATGTTTGATGTGTGTGGTTATATTTGTTAATTTATATGTAAATAATATATACGTAGTAGTAGGGGTGGACCGATATGAAATTTTGGCTGATACGGATATAAAATTTACTGATACTAATAACCGATTCTACCAATCTGATATAAAATTCCAAATGGTCCTTGAAGTTGAATGGACCAATGGTCTCCTTAATAAATGTATGTTACCAGGGTATGATTTTACAATACCGGACACTTCCCCAATTTCTTTCATATTTCGCATACTCAATAATTTAGGCCTCGTAATCACAAATCTGCAGCTAAAATTTGGCGCTCACGTGTAGAACTTGCAAAATAAGCGGTTCCGTGATCGCAACCAACACCCTCGATTTCTCAAGAAAACCAATGTTTATCGCAAAGTTTGTCACTCAAGTGCTATGAAAATGACATTTTTTGATGGTCCGTGGTCGCAATTAGCCTTACACCCCTCAAACGATGCATGGGTAGCCCCACAAACCATACACAGTTAGGTTAGGCTAACATAGTTAAAATTTCAGGTTCGTAGTTGTATATATATATTTCGTTCTTTAAGTATTCAAAACACAAAATCTTGTGATAAACATTGTTTTTTTTTTGAGAAATCGAGGGTGTCTGTTGCGATCACGGACCTGCTTATTTTGCAAGTTCTACACGTGAGTGCCAAATTTTAACTGCAGATTCGTGATTATGAGGCCTAAATTATTGAGTATGCGAAATATGAAAGAAATTGGGAAAGTGTCTGGTATTGTAAAATTGCTTCATTACCAGATAACGACAATGCACAAGCTGCTGCATATTTAGACATTTACTTTAAAGAAAAGAAAAAAACTAGAATATGTAGATTATATATTCATATCCATAACATATAAAAAAAGTCCAAATTTTGCACTAAATTATAAGATATTTATAGATGTATTGGATTGGTAAAATTATTGTCGATTATGCTTATATCAGCCGATATTGATTAATCTGACCCATTACTAAAGTCTAAGAGTTCATTTAGTAAATCAAGATTTGGATACCTTCGACATTACATAACGTAAAAGTTTTCTTGAGATATCAGCCAGGTGATTTCCGGATAGGCTTCCGAGCTTTCGAGAGCTAATGTCCGTGAAGGTGAGAGTGACATTAGCTCTCTAAAGCTTGGAAGCCTATCCAGAAATCACCTGGCTGATATCCCGAGAAAACTTCATCATTAGCTGCCAGAAAAGCTTCAAGAAATACTTATTACATAATCTGTTGTTTTCTTTTACCATAAGAACTTTGAAGCAGTGATGTTTATACATGAAGATTGAAAAAAATATATAAACAGCAATGAATTAATTTAAAAATGTATTTATGTTATGTGGTAAATGTTTTACTTTCAGTTACAATCACAAATTGCAGCTGCCGCAAATCCCAGAAATGGTATTTCCCAATAATGTACTTTCAGTGCAGAATTCTAACGGCTATGGAATAGAATTCAATGCATTGGATGCCTTGAAGGATGTTACAAGCGAAAAGCTTCCCATGAAAATAGCCTGTGCTGATGCCTGGAAGGAAACTAGGTGAGTGCCTATACTTCTCCCATAGATCATGCAATTATACAGTGGTGAATCATATATTCTGAGCTCTTGATGTTGATAATTTTGTAACTGAGTATATGGCCTTAGTCCGAAAATTTATGGTCATGTTAACACTTTTTTTTTTTGTAACTTTCTTCAGGCCAGAATCTGAGCAGCTTGACGAGGTGGTCAAGCCATTTGATTGGACATTCACAACAACGTACAAAGGAAGCTTACATGGTGAAATAAAGGTTACAGAAACAGAAGATCGGATTGACATAGAGAAACTCAAGCAAAAGGAGAAAATCCTTTTTTACGATGATATAACGCTCTTTGAAGATGAGTTGCATGACCATGGGGTTGCAGTATGCACAGTTAAAATTGTAAGTATGTAATACTAAACACTAAGAGAGTTCAGACTGAAATAGTTTATGTCAGCAGAGGATTTATAATGCATATGCACAGCACATATATTGCAGTACTTTGTTTCCAGTGTTTCACATACTTATTTGTTTCATCAGGGACAAGAAATCACATAAGAAGGTGACTACATTGAATCTTTACCGTCTTAAGGGGAAGAGTGACAATTTTTCCGAGGTCCTTCTCTCTGAGACAGCTGGGGATCACTGTTGCGAACTTAGCTCTTTTGGAGCCAGATCTGGCTCTTTCGTGCACTCGTTTGGCTGTGAATTGTGGCACCCGCCCCTGCCCCACTATGCTCCGGCCCACACAGACCAACTTTTGCCATGAGTATACATTTTGCAAGTGACGTGATATTCTTATATTAGCTGCGTTGTCCCACACCCTCTTACCTACCTGGCTACTTTTATATAGCGCCGTGGCTGAAGTGAAGATGACAATATTTTTATCTGGGAATCCTTTATTTCAATTTCATACGACCATCGTTGGATTATTGAGATGGGTGATGCTACCACATCTAGACGGTGAAAACTAAGGATGTGGAAACTAAGGATAAATTGTCATCACTTTAAAGTTAACGGTAATAGTAGTGCCCCCACCCCTCTGACACCTAAAATTACCATAGAAGGCACTTTATCCAGCCTTCGTTAATTTAGCTCCTTGAAAGTCAGCTTTAGCTATATTTAAGGTGGAATTTAGCTCTTTTATTCACCATCAGGTTTGCCAGGATGGCCGTAGGAGGCAAGTAGAAATACATTATGCTTACGGGATCATTATTTTATTCGTTCTCTCGGGAATATCAAACATCCAGTGATGTGGAAAAGTACATTGACGGAAAAAGGATGCATTTGAACTATTTCTTAGTCATAGAAAATGTCGAAATTCCCATTTGATTAGCTGTAACTTGAAGTTGATTTCCCATAAGGAATACATGGGATTCTGTAAATACGTATTGGTGATATTTTTTAAACATCGTGTCTAGATTAATAATCACCTTAAAAAAATCGCTTGCAATATTGAGAGAAATTCATATTCACTTGTATAGTCAAGGGTTTTCTTAGTAGCAATGCCAATTCCAACGACATTGAAATATATGCACAACTGGTGCGAAATTGTCCCTCTTCCCCTTAAATATACAAGAAGTGAAAATGTGAATAAACCACAATAGTTATCAGAGTAATATTAACAAATGAAAATTATATTAAAGAGGAAATAAAAAGTAGGCTTAATTCAGGAAATGCATGTTACTTCTCTCTTCATAAACTTTTGTCTTCTCGTTTAATATCTAAGAAACTGAAAGTTAAAATATACAAAACAGTAATTTTTCCTGTAGTATTATATGCATGTGAAACTTGGTCCCTTACATTGAAAGAGGAACATAAATTGAGAGTATTTGAAAATAAGATCCTTAGGAAAATCTTTGGACCTAAAAGGGATGAGGAGACAGGTGAGTGGAGAAGGTTACATAATTTAGAACTACATAATTTGTATTCATGTCCAGATATTATTAGAATAATTAAATCAAGAAGACTTAGGTGGGCAGGCCATATGGCACGAATGGGAGAGGAACGAGGAGTTTACAGGATTCTTGTTGGGAAACCTGATGGTAAGAGACCTGTAGGAAGGCCAAGACGAAGATGGAGGGACAACGTTGAGATGGACCTAAGGGAAATCGGTAGGGATGGAAAAGAGTATATAGAACTTGCTCAAAATAGGGAAACATGGAAGGCCTGTGTTGCTGCAGCCATGAACCTTCGGGTTTAAGAAGGCTAGAGAGTTAGTTAGTTAGTTAGTTAGTTATCAGATTATCTATTATGGGATGTTTGTTAAGATGAAAAAACAATTTTTATATGTATTTGTATCTTTTGTACTCAACTGTGCTTGAACATATTCTTATGCAGTACAAATATGGAACAGAACAGAGTGAAACGTAACACAATATACATTAATGATAAAAGGCTGATGCGTGTCAGTTTCTCATCTCCATTGTCAAGGAAAATGAGAAAAGTAAAATCAGGACCTCTTTATTATTGTGCTAATTTTCTTGTGTTCATGTACATTGTTGTATTTTTACTGCATCGCTTTTCTCCCACTGTTGGCTAATCTCTACTCTCAAAGCACCCATGCCCAGCCTGGGACTCAAACCTGGGAACTTCAGTGGTGATCGAAAGGTGACTACTTATTATGCTTGGGTCCCTGAGTGGGTGTATACATTATTAACAGGTAAGAATATATCTTGATCCAAAGCTTCTAAAAAATTCATTGATTAATTATTGCCCTGTTGTGTAACATTAGATGTACATCACGTGACTCCGCTGATGCATCACAGAAATGCCTAATGTGATACACATTTGAGAAACATGCTGCAGGATATCATGCAGCTGCTCAAAACTTTTCCAGAGCTCTGTTAAAATCCGGATTTGGAAAATTTGCTATCCAGATTTTGGAGGGGAAAATGGATTTTGGAGGCAATCCAGATTTCAGAGGGAAACTGATTAGGGAGGCAAAATGGATTTCGATCCATATTTTCAATTATTGTCGCATGAATTAAACAATATACTCGAATCTACAATAGTCTGCCACCCAAATGTCAGCCTTTCTTCCACATAGTACACCCTGGACGGCATTTAGCAGACTAACTACTGTCGGATTAAAAATTATAGATACTAGAGTTTAGACTGCAATTAAAAATTAACCAATAGACCTACATAAAAAACAGTTACATCAAAATTTAACTTATTCAATTTTGCTTTAATCTATGCTAACCAATTTTTTTTTTCCGAGTAGGCCTTATATTTTTTATCGTTGTGAGAACAAAAAAGGGCCTTTTTATTTTTAGGTTTGCAAACGATCGCTCTCTTTGAAATTCTGTAAATCAAAAACGGTTTGTCCGATTGTTGTGAAATTTTAGTACAGTAGAGGCAGAAAGGTTTTAAATATAATTCTTAATTTTCAAGTTTTCAAAATTTGTCAAAAAGCAGTTTTCTTCAATTTTGCAAAACAACTTTTTCTTAGTATTGGGTAGCCCTATAAATACAATATTGGTCTTGGTTTGAAGCTCTTTGCATCTCTTTTTAAAATCCATTAGCCTTGTCAATTCACATTGCGAAACCGATTTTATACAGATTTTTATTCAGCGGAGTAATGCTGTACGTGGAACGTGACACCACTGCAAGCATTGAGCCCGTAGTTTTTTAACGGTTCAACGGACATCGCTGTGTGCCGTGTTGCCACGTTCCGCGTACATCTTTACTCCACTGAATAAAAATCTGTATAAAATCTGTTTCGCAATATGAATGGCCCTTTTTTTGTTCTCATGATCATAAAAAAATATAAGGTCTACTTGAAAAAAAATTGATTAGCATAGATTAACGCAGAATTGAATAAGCTAAATTTTGACATAACTCGTTTTTTTGTAGGTATACTGGTTAGTTTTTAATTACAGTCTAAACTCGAGTATCTAGAATTTTTAATCTGAAAGTAGACTCTCAGCCAGTACAATCGTACGTGTAGCTTATTTTGTGATCTGCCCATGTGTGTTTGTCACTTCGTCTACTTCATCTTATCACAATTCATCCTTATATTCTGGTAATTAGCCAAAACTGGGAGAAAAGCAAAGTTAAATAAAACAAATAAATCAAATCAATTAATATAATCTGTTATTTACCTAACAAAGTATGGGCTATGTTAAATTTCTTCTAGATAAAATAACCCCTGTATAAATCGAAGTACACAGTGAGCAATTGAAGGGCATCAGAGAAGGGACATCAATTCTTGCAGGACAAAAAGTTGTTTTTTTATAGTTAATTAAATCAGCATAAAATGAACTTCAATGTAACCCTACTTCTAATAATAATAATAATAATAATTGCTGTAACTTGTGGCCTATAAGTCACAGAAAACAATATATTTTGTTGTAAAATATCACTATAATTTCACATCGAAGTTCATCAAGTATTTCCACAAATCTCAGGGGGGGGGGGGGGCAGTGGGCATCCTTGATTGACACAGGAAAGATAGGAATGATAGACAAGTGACTTCGCAACATGGAGTTCTTTCGCTACTTTTTTCTAGATTAGAGTGGATAGAGTGAATTTTAATCAGAAGATTTGGTGAACGAATAACCCGTGTGATGTGTGTGTTAAAACATAGAGAGAGAGAGAGAGTAGGGGGGATACAAGCATTTAGAGAGAGAGAGAGAGAGTAGGGGGGGGTACAAGCACTGGAAAGTATAAATAAGACATACATAACGCATAATGCGACAACCTTGCATTCTTTCGTCAGACTGAAGAATACCCGGTGGAGGCACAAGTGGTTCAGATCCCACTTTGAGCTGTAGGTCCAGTCCCAACTAGTCTTTCTGTGCAATCAAGTGAGATGAAGAATGCCTACGTTGTTAAGTTAGGTCTCTTTATGTTTGATTCTCTTAGCATAAATACACTCTAAATGTATTATTTATGCTAAGAGAACTAAACCTAACAAGCCGAACCCAACAACTTAGGCAATTAGCCTAACAATGAAAGTACTCCTTGGTGATGTCAGAACACAAGGTTGTATTCACATTGTGCGATAAGGGAGTCCCGACGTACAACAGCAAAGAGAAATGACGAAAGAAATACAGGAGAGGGCGAGAGAATATGTGTTTGTGAAACTCGTAAACTTTATATCTGCCGCTAATTTATCAGCATTTGTCTCCTGCTCACCTGGTCAAAATAGAAGCTGACTGCGCTTAGTAATACGGTAGATACTGAATGTTTTTTGTACGTATGACATGACTGCAAGAAAAGTTTGGTCGAAAACAGAAGGAAATATGACGTTTTTTTGTTATTGTATACTATTCCAGTTCGAGCTCCAAAGAAGCAGATGAAAATGATTATATTGTTTTGGCATCAGAAGGTGCTTGTGCATTGAACTAAAGCGCGAACTTGTCAATCTATCAAAAATTCCGCTCTTGTGCAACTGCTATTGCCATCCAGCAATATGTTCATGTTTGGGCAAAACAAAAAAAAACTGCTGTAGATTTACAATACTGCTGCAATAACAATTATCCCATAGCTTTTCAGTTAGCCAACTACTCCTCTCTCTCAGTTTGAAATTACCTCCAAACATTTTCAGTGGACTTATTTACGTAATATTGAACTTATTATTTAAAATAAGCGTGTGCCAGGATAGGTTAAATTCATAATCCAGATCCCCTCAGAAATCTGGGTTCTCTCTGAAATCCAGATTCTTTATTTTTACTATCCGGATTCCAGATTTTAAAAAATCCGGATTTGGCCATCCCTATTTGACACCCTGTGGAGGCACATAGTGGTTTGGATCCCACTTTAAACTATAGGTCCACTCTTGATTAGCCTTACTGTGCATGAAGTGTACTTAAACACCAAATCAAATCAATCCAGAGCTCTGTTACAAGAATGGACTTTTTACAGCAACAGCTTGAAAATGTGGAGCTAAGTCTGCCAACACCCTGTATAGCAGTGGTTCTCAACCTTAGACCATGTCCCGGCAATGTTTTTTTAAAGTCAATCCACTGATCCTAACAACAATTTTATTCATAAATGCCTTTCTAATTTTTAAAAACTGTTACATTAGCTATTATGTAACCTTGAAATTATCTATTATTAAATAAATTATTGCTTAATCATAAAGATTAATTGTTCTATTTTGACTAGGCTTGTTGACAAATATCAAATTAATTACCAAATGCTGGATGTAATGAATCTTTCATGGCCAGGTATAATTGATGCTAGGCCCTGTACCAGACCATGGCCTGTCAGATGAGAAGCATTGCTGTATAGCATGTGTTGTGATAGGTCAGCATACAACATATTAAGCTTTCTACACCAACTTCTTTTTTTTTGAAAACTCAAGAGTTCATTTTACTTTATTCCAGGGAGCTGTATGTTTTGATTTATTGTTGGTTTTTGTATTCCAAGCATTTCAACCACTTCAATTGTAGTCCTGTTGGAAGAAGTGTACATTAGGCTTAATTGCTGGATGTTAGTGCAGTACGATGACTCAATTTGTTTTTAGTAATACATTAATGACAGCTATTTTATGGCACTATGTATATTCTTTCATTGCAGAGAGTGATGCCGTCAAGTTTCTTTGTGCTGTTGAGATATTTTCTCCGTGTGGATAATGTTATGATAAGAGTTAATGATACAAGGATTTATCATGAATTCGAAACTAACTTTATATTGAGAGAATATACATCAAGGGAAAGCAAAGTTCAGGATATTAAGGTAAGTGATATGTAGATGTAGAAAAATGACATACTACAGTTGAAATGCAAAATAAGAAATTCCAGCTGCAAAACCAAGAAGAAAGAACAACTTCAGCATCCAACCTAAAAGAAAAAAAATAGTTCAGTTGCAATTTATTTACCGATGCTGGCTGATACATTTCTGGAATTTTGGAGTTTCACAAGGCGTTTCACTGAGTGTAATTATCCTGGAAATTGTTCCAAATAGCAAGTTCCTTTTTATTTTGCACCAATTTTGTGAAAACTGAATTTTGTGATTACATAACAAGTATTTTAATATTCTTGAATATTTTAAGGCATATTGGTAGATTAATGCATCAATGCATTATCTATATTTTGAACAACTTCTTGAATATTACAAATGTCAAGAATCTGTATCAGTATTGATTCAGCCCTAATAAATGATGATAAATTAATTGAAACACCAACACAAGTGACATGTGTGTGGAATTAAGTACATCAACTGTGGACTGAATTTTTCACTCATCACAATTTGCATGTATTGTCATCTGTAACACAGGCACAACAGATTGTTTTGGTGGTAGAGAATCAATAAAATATTTGCAATAATTTTTTTTATTGTTTTATACAAACAAATTAAGTTTAACCATGTTTGTACAAATATAAATTACACTTTAGTCTCTTTAAAGGTATGTAACTTGCATCAAAGACCTATCTTGGATTTCATCTTCTTAATGTTTGTTCCTTCAAAGGCCATTTTATGCACAGAGGCAAGTGAATGTTGAAAATTGTTCCATAGTTTATTGCAAAAAATTATTAATGTGTATTAGGCAATAGGAAGAAAGTAGTCTCGCTATCTATTCGTAAGTAGGTTAATGATTAATGCAACGGCTATGTAACCTGCTTACTTGAATTTATGCACCACAAAACACCATTCTGTAAGAAACTATTCTTTTGGGGATTTTTGAAAAATCTGCAAAAAAATATTAAAATATCAAAATTTCCCTTTTTGTAAAAAAAAAAAAAAAATGTGTGTGCCCCTGTTTGACCCTTATTTAGCAGGCCGAGATCAAGGAAGTGTGGGGCCCTAACTCCACACCACCTATACGCCTTCATGGCATGGTGCAAAGCACAGGGGAGCACTTTACTTTTTACATAAGTTTATTGTGGGGACCACAGTGGCTCTTCAAATATTTTTTTTTTGTAAATTTATACTTTTCCTTTAATTTTATTCTTTGGGTACAGGATACCATAATTCCCTCTCTCACAAGTGCACAACACCTGGGGGGGGGGGGGTGTAACCAACTATGGTAAATGTTTCCTGATATGTGATTTTCTTTTGTCAGCACTTCACATCCAAAAATCACACTTTCAAAACCTCCCATCCCAAGAGACTTACGAGGAAAGACACGCCCGTCCACTCACGTTTAATTGTTCCATCTCAGATTGTGGACCATAAAAACATGTTTTCTTGTAGTTTCATTGTTACATTTTGTATGTTGTGAGTTATAAAATCTGAGATTATGAAGGTTATGTATTTTCTCCTCAGGTGCCACCATGTATGTTCACAGAGCCAAATGAAATTGCTCCATACCTGCCTCTGGTGAAATCTGTGTATGAAAAACTTCACTGGTAATAGACAATGGGACAAGTATTAAGATGTGTTAGTCGTTCAGTGACAGAAAAGTGGCCAAATGTGGAATGGTAGCAATCGCCAACATTGAAAAAGTCCCATTATACAGGACAGTGCATTTTATGTGTGGTTGGTAACCGGGGCTGCGTTTGATATGTATATATTGAAGTGTGATTTGGTGCAGAACTTGCAGTCTCGTCAACTGCTGTTAGATCAAGTTTTGGGATTGTACGTTTGGTCTCAGTATAAAGTGCTTGCAATGCTGCAGATTTCCAAATGATAGTTCATGATCAGATGTCCTTTGCCTTAACATGGATCACAGTGGTGACAATCTCAACATCCTCATGCTTGCTCTACAAAAAGTTTAATGGGTTCAATATTTTTTGGTCTTCACTTTTTGTATTTCCCCTCACAGCTGAAATGCAATGCAGAGTGAGGTAGGGTATTCCTTCAATTGGGATTCAGTACTCCCCCTCCTGCTCTCTGTATCTACCAAAAATATCAAGATACTATTTACGTGCATGGACAAGATCTGCCTGGAATTGCTTCAGATGCATTGATGTAAAATCTAGAAGCAACCATTGTACAGTGGGATGCACGAACATTACTTGGCAAATTGTCAAAGACTATTTTCATTAATTTATCTCTTGCATCATATATTTTGTCCCAGGAATCTGTGGAGCAAGGCCACACCTAACTTTAGAGAAGGGGAGAAAGCGAGCAGGCTTAACAAAGCAGTGTGCCCTGCTGCCAACGGCTGGTAGCTACAGTCACGTTGCCCCTCTCACAAATCATTGGTCGAACCCTCTTGAGTTGCTACTTGCACAGAGGACTTGTTTTCGTTTGCTTGCTCCACAGACTCCTGGGACAGAGTATGTGTGTGTGTGTCAAAGGAATGGATTTTCACGTATGCTTCATCAGATTATTTGCATTTTGTTTCAATTCTTGAAGCCCTCATTGGGAAAAACAACGAATATAAACATAGTGGTGGACAATTTCCTTGGTAATACAGGGTGATTCAAAAGTCTCTCTACATTTTAATGAAAAAGCATTTTATTGACAAAATTGACAGTACTGCTGAAGAGTACTCTAGAATAGAAAACCAATCAGTACATTTCAATGTGGTGGTCCTGCAAGTCTAGGCATAGCACCCACCTTCCTTGTGTAGACCGGAACACATGCTCCAACAGCTGGCATGATCTTTCATGTTGCAGCTATTTACTGTGTCAGTTGCTCTATGGTGTTGATCTTTACTTGGTACACCCTACACTTAATGAAACCCCAGACAAAAAAGTGTAGGGGGAGTCAGGTCTGAGAGCAAGCTGCCCAAAGTCTTGGTGAGCCACGGCTGATCCATCTATTGGGAAAGGTGTCAGCGAGGTAGTCCCAAGTGATTCTGGCAAAATGGGGTGGTGTCTTCTATCCCATCCTGAAAACCATTCGTTAGCGATATGAGGAAAATTTCAAGACTTTTGAATCACCTAATGCATCCCACTGAACATCACTAGCTATATTTACTAAAAACTTCATTCCTTTAATAATTCCACATCCATTCTGTTCTTCTCGAAGTTTTCTTTATCCTTCCAGCAACATTCCTGCTAGAAAAACATTAATTTCAGTGTAGTTCTCCCAAACCCAACCGTAAATATTTGGTAGAGCATAACTTACACATTGTGCATACTTAATACAGTTACGGCACAGTTCTTATTTTCACAATACTTCACCTGTATCAGTTAAAATATTGTGAAAAGAAAAACAACAACGTGCCAAAGGTTTAGTACTTTTTATACATTTTGTATATCGATAGTGTTTTTTTTTTTTCCATAAGTGTATCTTTCAAGCTAGAAACAGATTTTACAAACTACAGGGTATTGAAATTGACTTATTCAGTTTGATGAAATGCCAAGTATTTTTTTTTATCTCCTGTGTGCCAGAAAAAAAGTAAAACCGTAAGTTTTTACATGCAAATATGATGGCACAAGGCATTTGCTTCGCTGTACGTTTGATTCTTGTTTTGCATACCAAGGAAAAAAATGAAAATTTAGAAGCATAAAGCTGTAGGATGAGAGCAAGATTTAAGTAATGGACAATAATGATAAAATTAGAGAAGATGCATGTTAATGGCAAATTGTGAAAAGGAAGGGAGTCTTCAGAAATGCCAAGCTACCTCTGGTCTGGTGGTACAAACTGTTGACTCAAGTTGTATACTGCTGTATTTTATGTATTTACCTAATGCCAGTCTTGATGAAAGAATACATCATCTTGTAGAGTGGGAGACAAAATAAATAACAGCAAATAAACTAGTTACTGTTGTACTCTTCTTTTCTCCTGTCAATATTTTTTTTACAATATTAGAATACGCATGTATCAAAATGTAATAGTTTTTCTTGTATGTACGCATTGCTTGCATGATAGAATTATTTTCCTGTAGTTTACGGTTATTACAAGCATAAGAAAACAGTTTTTTCTTTGTGACGTTTCAGGAGAACACACGCTCCTTTCATCAGACATTTATTTTCATTTTGACTAAAGATACAGTTATAACAATGGTTAGTAATTTTTAAACAAAAATAATCTGTTATATAATGGATGTTGTCAATGTTACATTGTTGTAATATAGCAACTTAACTGTGAAAAAAGCAGTCTATCTCATTTTTATTTTAGATTTTTTAATTCCAAATATCATCAGGTAATTCAAATTCATCATTGTTTTCACAAAGTCTCTTGATGTTTTCTGTTACATTAAATTTTAAAGATGGTGGCTTACTCCATTTGTGAAAAAGAAAACTCCACACTGGATCTATGTTACCATTTTCATTATGGAACACTGGAATAAATTAAATAATGAAAATGGTAACATAGATCCAGTGTGGAGTTTTCTTTTTCACAAATGGAGTAAGCCACCATCTTTAAAATTTAATGTAACAGAAAACATCAAGAGACTTTGTGAAAACAATGATGAATTTGAATTACCTGATGATATTTGGAATTAAAAAATCTAAAATAAAAATGAGATAGACTGCTTTTTTCACAGTTAAGTTGCTATATTACAACAATGTAACATTGACAACATCCATTATATAACAGATTCTTTTTGTTTAAAAATTACTAACCATTGTTATAACTGTATCTTTAGTCAAAATGAAAATAAATGTCTGATGAAAGGAGCGTGTGTTCTCCTGAAACGTCACAAAGAAAAAACTGTTTTCTTATGCTTGTAATAACCGTAAACTACAGGAAAATAATTCTATCAAAATGTAATTTGAGAAAAGCTGTGTTTACAATTTTGTGCCATCTTTTATGTTGAGATGAATGTCACACATCTGATGCTATATTTTTAACCCTTAAACACGAAGATGTGACATGACACATGAATCACATTTTTTTTTCACTTTTGGAACATACTGTGATTTGGGAAATGTTTAGAGATACATGTTTTGAGTGCTAAATGAGCCATATTAGTAAAGCTTAATTTGATTCTGGCTATATTTAGGGGGACTGCGAGTTCCCACGGAAAAAATATCAGTTTTACATTAGAAATTATTTTTTTAATCCAAAAATATGTGTCCAATTCTTTGCATGAGAACAGAACACACGTCTGGCAATATGCAGGTTGTGTTTTGAACCCTCACATCTTGGCATTGTCTACATGGGGCCCAACGAGGTTCAAATTTTGTAAAAACAACGGTTTTTCAAAACTTTTTTCTTCTACTTCATAAATGAAAATTAGGTTTCTTCGACCATAGCCTTATAACTAGAGGCACATATTTTTGGTAAATAAAAAAACAAAATTTCGGTACAAAAACAGAGTCGATTTCGGGTTCAAAAGCGGTAAATATGAGGTGCATCCAGAAAGTAAGTTTCCCAATTTTTTTCCCGTGAAAGTTAACATAATGAGCCGTGTAAATTGCGTATGCGCAGCAGAGCTAAGACGTATCAATCATATGCCAGGCGGACAGATCCCGCCCGGTGCCAGTAGCGAGGCAGCAGTGGTCCGAAGTGGAAGCTCGTATTCCTTCTCCCACCGCATGCCAGTAGCGAGGCAGCAGTGGTCCGAAATGGAAGCTCGTATTCCTTCTCCCGTCGCATGCGAGGTTCAGTCGGTGATAAAGTTCCTGAATGCACAAAGCATTGCGCCAATTGACATTCATTGTCAGCTCTGAGGTCTATGGGCCGAACATTATGAGTAAGCAGATGGTGCGTCGCTGGTGTCGGCAGTTTTCGGAAGGTCGTCAAAGTGTCCATGATGAAGAGCGCAGTGGGCGTCCGTCCCTCATCACTGATGATCTGGTTGAACTGGTGCGGCAGTGCATCGTAGAGAGCCGTCGCTTCACGATTACGGAGTTGAGTAGCATTTTTCCACAGATATCGCGATCCGTGTTGCATGAGATTGCCACGCAGCGCCTGCTGTTCAAAAAATTGTGTGCCAGGTGGGTGCCGAAAAACCTGACACCCGAACACAAAATGAAACATTAAGGAGCAGCACTGACATTCCTGCAACGGTACCATGATGACGGCGATGATTTCCTCGACAGGATCGTCACGGGCGATGAGACGTGGATTTCGCACTTCACCCCGGAAACCAAGCAGCAGTCAATGCATTGGCGGCATAGTGGATCTCCGGTCAAGAAGAAATTCAAACAGACGCTGTCGGTACAGAAAGTGATGTGCACCATGTTTTGAGACAGGAAGGGCATTTTGCTCATTGACTTCCTCCCCAGAGGTGAAACGGTGAACGCTGACCATTACTGTGAAACACTAATAAAATTGCGACGTGCCATTCAAAACTGCAGGTGTTGTGCTCCGCCATGACAATGCTAGTCCACATACGGCTCGGCGCACAGCAGCTGTTTTGAGGGAATTGGCTGGGAGTTGTTTGATCATCCACCTTACAGTCCTGACCTGGCTCCCAGCGATTTTCACATTTTCTTGCACCTCAAGAAATTCCTGTCCGGTGAGCGTTTTGGCAACGACGAAGAGCTGAAGACGTCTGTCACACGCTGGTTCCATTCACAGGCGGCAGAGTTCTACAACAGTGGGATCCAAAAGTTGATACCATGATACGACAAGTGTCTCAATTCTGGTGGTTGCTATGTTGAAAAATAGCTGAACCTTTGCTGTACCTGTTGCCAATAAATGGTTTCCTGAAACTGTGTTTTTTTTTTTAAAAAAAATAGGGAAACTTACTTTCTGGATGCGCCTCGTAAAAATAAAACTAGCGGTGAATAAAAACATCAAAAGTGCTATATAAAATGACATTTTGGTTTTAAAATTGTGAATATAATCCTAAATTTGATTTAAAAACTACAGTTATTACACAAAATAAACTTATCCCTTCTACATTTATGTAGTTACCAGAGTATTAAGTTTATTCCTGTGTAAAGCGGGCCATTTTTGCTTAAATATTTACAGCAGAATTACTCAATTTTCTGTGAATTGCATAACTCGCAGGATACTTCAGACTTCAGAAAGTGTCGCATCGATATATAAACGGTAAATTTCGTGTTTAAGAGTATATTTCGCATTTTGCAGTTCATTTCGCATTATTTCGTGACAAAACAGGGTAGAAAAATGCACCTCACACCTTTGAGAAACATGAAAAATGAACATTATAGCATGTTATTTCATATTTCGTGTTTTCGTCAAAAACGAAATTTGCATGCCTCTACTTATAACATAGTCTGCACTGAAGAAAACTAGATATACAGGGTAATTCAAAATGAAGGGTACAACTTTACACAGTTATTAAAGAAACAAACTGGAAGTTTTATTCCCACTTAGCGGGCTTATTCTGCTTAGCCGATGCTCCACCAGGATTACCAGTGTCGCAAAATGGCTAATCAGTAGAAGGCTTATTGTTTGTTGGAGTTATCGAGACAGGATTCAATCACAATGTTGCAAAGACATTTCCGCATGCTTTTCGGTAATAATGCATATTCACCACACATCCAACACCCCCCTGCCCATAAATGCAACCGACCCAGGTGCAAGACCTGTCCCATCCTCATCACTTTTCACACCCTCCAGGTGCACACGGCCACTGGCAAATTTACCCTCCATCCCAAAGGGACCTGCCATGCCTCAAACCTTATCTACATCCTCACCTGCAACATCTGTGGTGATTTTTACCTGGGGGAAACATCAACGGCCCTCAACCTCCGCATCAATAACCACCGCTCCTCCACCCACAACCTGGACTTCACTGTCGCCGTCCACACCAACCACCACAACATCAGTTTCAACGACTGCTTCCGGGTAGCGATCATCCACCTCCTACCCCAACCAGCCAACACCTCTGTTCGCAAAAGATGGGAGAGGGCCTATATATCGGCCATGAGTGCAACCACTCCACCTGGCCTGAACAAGGCCACCCAGTAATGCCCAACCCTCACCCACCCTCCCGCCCTCCCTCCCAACTCATCCTACACACTCACAGTTTACGATGAGCCTGGTGACGAAACCGTGTTTTTTTCGTTCTACGCACCGCTTCTTCTTCAATGGGGACCTGGCAACTCTGCAGGACCCCAACTTCCGGTTCCGTCTTCTGTTTCTTCTCACACCGATGATGCTATAAATTAGCGAAAATTTTGAATTTTCCTACTGTCCGGTGAGTGTTTCCTTTTACCTTATTTGATTTTTACTTAGCCCTTTTGGCCCTCCTTGCTTTTATCCATTATTATCCACTTTTGTATGAATCCTTTCACGTATAACTCCTATCAACTGAACCGCCTGCGATCTCTTATTGTTTCCTACACCAAAG
>NC_139234.1:61634091-61795970 GCF_977018435.1 Lepisma saccharinum | reverse complement strand
CAGGACCCCAACTTCCGGTTCCGTCTTCTGTTTCTTCTCACACCGATGATGCTATAAATTAGCGAAAATTTTGAATTTTCCTACTGTCCGGTGAGTGTTTCCTTTTACCTTATTTGATTTTTACTTAGCCCTTTTGGCCCTCCTTGCTTTTATCCATTATTATCCACTTTTGGTATGAATCCTTTCACGTATAACTCCTATCAACTGAACCGCCTGCGATCTCTTATTGTTTCCTACACCAAAGCTACGTCCCATGCACGCTTCCTGCACTCATGTTTGATATTAGGCCTAACACCCAAAAGCCTCACACCCAAACTGCCGTTTTCCGCCATGCCCCCAAGCATAAAACCCACGATTTTCCCACTAGCGAGAAATTTCGCTATTGAACTGACCCACGCCATG
Source organism: Lepisma saccharinum (assembly GCF_977018435.1). Classification (NCBI taxonomy): domain Eukaryota; kingdom Metazoa; phylum Arthropoda; class Insecta; order Zygentoma; family Lepismatidae; genus Lepisma; species Lepisma saccharinum. The sequence goes on along the minus strand of NC_139234.1, from coordinate 61,795,568 downwards.
TACCGATCCCAGCTAAATCGCGCACGAGAACTGTCCATTTCTATTCAATCCCTTACCAAAATCCTGTTGCTGACCCCAGGTAACCACCATCACAAAATAGACTCCTTCTGGCACACCGCCCATTCCATTGCCAGTGATCTTAACACTAAACACCTCCAAAAACTCTCCAATCTCTGCCGTCAAGCTTTTCAGACTGGCTGCACCCTTCCCCTTCCACTGCCGCCCAATTTCAGTCCCACACCAACATGCCCGCTATTACCCGACCCCCCTCTACCATTGCCCACCCCTCCCACACCACCACAGACCCCCCCTGAAAACCAAAACTGCACTCCCATACATCACACCTTGGGAAACAACCAGTCCACGGACAAACCCACCCCTACCAGATCCATGACCACCAATGACCCTAACCCACTCAAAAACAACCAGACTGTACTAAATTTATCCAGCCATAAACTGAGCACTGATGAAATAGCTGTTTTATCCAAAGGCCTCACCTTCTCCCCCACAACTCCCCCCAACCAATTCCGCCTACTTTTTGACATACACACATTTGCTCGCAGCCTCCGATGGCAACATTTCTGGGCCAAAAATCCCTCACTCCAAACTACTACCAGTGAAACCCACCCGAGCCTCCTTCAATTTAGCCCCCCCTCCTCCCAAGATCCACCCCCCCTGCCCACCAACCACCCCTTGGAAAGATACATCACTGCCGTCATTTCCACCACCTCTGACAGCTCATTCTTAAATAACTTTCACAACCAACCTAACCTCAATCCCCCCCAACAGAAAGCTCTCAGAGACCTCCGCAACAACCACAACATCAAAATCCTCCCAGCTGACAAGGGGTCCACCACGGTGGTCTTGAACTCTCAAGACTACCTGGCGGAAGCCAACCGCCAGCTGGCTGACCCCTCCACCTACAAACCCACCACAGTTGACCTATCCGCCGAACACCTCACCAAAATCCGGGACTTCATCCACACCCGCGGCCCACCTGAAGGCCTAACAGCTCGTACCACCGCCATGTTAATACCCGACAATCCCCGCACCCCCACCTTCTATCTATTGCCCAAAATCCACAAACCTGGCAACCCTGGCAGACCCATTGTGTCCAGCTATAACTCACCTACAGAACGAATCTCAGCCTTTGTTGACTCCCATCTCCAGCCTCTTGTGAAAGCTCTGCCCTCCTACCTCCGTGACACCAACCACTTCCTCCAGAAAATCAGCACCCTCCCACCATTGCCCCCAAATACCATCCTTGCCACCATTGATGTCACTTCCCTCTACACCAACATACCTCACTCCCATGGCCTCCGCTCCATAGAATTCTATCTCAATAGCAGACCCAAACCTCACAACCCCAGCACCAACTTCCTGACCCACCTAGCCCACCTTGTCCTCACTTGCAACAAGTTCACCTTTGAAAACCAAAATTTCCTACAGATCCGAGGTACAGCCATGGGTACCAGAATGGCCCCGTCCTATGCAAACCTCTTCATGGGCCAACTTGAGCAAGAGTTTGTGGCTACCCAACCCCTCCTCTGGCTCCGCTTCATCGACGACATCTTCATGCTCTGGACACATGGAGAACCATCCTTGTCAGCCTTCCTGGACCAACTTAACCACTTCCGCTCCCTAAAATTCACCTGGACCCACTCCCCCAACCAGATCACCTTCCTGGATGTGGACGTGCACATCGAGGGAGGACACCTGACTACCTCCATCCACATAAAACCCACTAACCACATGCAATACCTACACTTTTCCAGCTCCCACCCGTTCCACACCAAAAAAGCAATTCCATTCTCTCTGGCCCTCAGGGGACAGCACCTGAACACCTCACCCACCTCCCGCCAGAATTATAACCTCCGCCTACACCAGGCCCTGGTTAACCGTGGATATCCCTCCATCCTGGTCACCAAGCAAATATCACGAGCTGCCTCACATACCACTACCACCAAGAAACCTGCTGCCACCAACCCACCTGCACTCATCACCCAATATCATCCCCACCTCAACAAAATCAGGCACACACTGCACTCTCTTCTCCCAATCCTCCACAGTGATCCCGAAACCAAAAACATATTTCCCGACAAACCCAGGGTGGTTTTCAAACGCCCCCCTAACCTCCAAAACATCCTGGTCCACAACACTCCTTCACCACACATCCAACACCCCCCTGCCCATAAATGCAACCGACCCAGGTGCAAGACCTGTCCCATCCTCATCACTTCTCACACCCTCCAGGTGCACACGGCCACTGGCAAATTTACCCTCCATCCCAAAGGGACCTGCCATGCCTCAAACCTTATCTACATCCTCACCTGCAACATCTGTGGTGATTTTTACCTGGGGGAAACATCTACGGCCCTCAACCTCCGCATCAATAACCACCGCTCCTCCACCCACAACCTGGACTTCACTGTCGCCGTCCACACCAACCACCACAACATCAGTTTCAACGACTGCTTCCGGGTAGCGATCATCCACCTCCTACCCCAACCAGCCAACACCTCTGTTCGCAAAAGATGGGAGAGGGCCTATATATCGGCCATGAGTGCAACCACTCCACCTGGCCTGAACAAGGCCACCCAGTAATGCCCAACCCTCACCCACCCTCCCAACTCATCCTACACACTCACAGTTTACGACGAGCCTGGTGACGAACCAGTGTTTTTTTCGTTCTACGCACCGCTTCTTCTTCAATGGGGACCTGGCAACTCTGCAGGACCCCAACTTCCGGTTCCGTCTTCTGTTTCTTCTCACACCGATGATGCTATAAATTAGCGAAAATTTTGAATTTTCCTACTGTCCGGTGAGTGTTTCCTTTTACCTTATTTGATTTTTATATATATATATATATATGTATGTATGTTTCACCCTTCAGAAAGATTTTCGAAAGTTACAACTACGAATTGTTAGTGCCTTCGAAACCTTTGATTGATGATGACTTGCTGTCTCATGCATAGCAAGTACTTTATTATGATTTGCACTTTTTCCACGTTACACGTGGCTCCCATGTTGAATCTTTATAATGCAAGAAACTTCCAGTGTTTTTCTTTATATTAATGCCGTGTCTGATTTTCTATCATACGAGGGTCATTTGAAAAGTAACTACCGTTGTGGCGTGGTGCTAGTAGTAGTGGGCAGAGCGCAACCTTTGGTACGTCACGCAATCTGTGATTCAGTAAGCTTCCAGCTGTGCTAGTGAGAGCATCGTAGTGCCGCGCGTGTGCTGGTTATAATGTCACAAAATTTGTGCTGCCATCTAAAATCCCACCAAATGCGAGATACGCGGAGTGATAAGATTTCTTTGGGTCAAAATTCATGGAACGTGGTAAGACAATCACTTCTGAAGTTTACTGTAACACTTTGCAGAAACTGAGGAGCCATCCAGAAGAAACGTCGTCGTTTGACATCTGGGGTTGTGTTCGTGCATGACAACGCCCGCCCTCGCACAAGACCTTTTGCGCCAATTCAAATGGGACATTTTTGATCATCCCCTGTACATCCCAGACTTGGCTGCTCCTGATTTTCATCTGTTCACTCACATGAAGTGGCTTGGGGCACAGCACTTCGCTGACGATGAGGATCTTCAAAATGCTGTGACAGGTTGGTTGAGGCAGCCAGAGTTTTATGCAGAAGGGATTGGTAAGTTAGTGAAACTCTATGACAAGTGCTTGAATTTACATGGCGACTATGTTGAAAAATAGAGGACAGCTGTACCTTTCAGATGTAAAGTAAAAATTTGTTTTATCTATGCGGGTTTTTTATTTATGCCCAAATGGCGGTTACTTTCCGAATGAGCCTCGTAAATAGTAACACTGTAAAGTTGTACCATTCATTTTGAATTACCCTGTATATTTTAACTCTAGCATTCATATTTTGAGATATATAAAAATTGGGGGGGGGGACAAGCCATAGTTTGAAGCTCTAGCCTTTGCAGTTAGATATAAATTTTTATTTTAAACTTCCTGCTTAAAACACCCTTGGCGTTTATAAGTGTTTAAAGAAAATCAGCAAGACATTTAGATATTTAAAGCAAACAAGGAATTGCTTTTTTCTTCTTTCATTTAAATTTAAACTTATGGAAAACTATATAGAGGATTATGACAACCTTCCTGAAAGTGTGAGAGAACATAAATTGTGTGATACACTGTGTGTGTATAAACTTTAATTTTTTATTTGCTTAGCAGAGATAACATGTTTCAACATAAGGTAAGTATCAATTATATATACACAATGTAAATTATGTCTAACAAAATGATCAAATCTTGATGAACACATTAAGGAAGACTAGCAAATTTCACACATTCACATTAGGATTAATATCGCTTGGTGTAGTTACGTGTGTCTGGTTAGTCTTTATAATGGAATTTTCGCCACATATTCCAGGGGTTGAGGATTCAAAATGTTAAAAAACATGTTCTCTTTTTCTTTATTAACTTTAATGATCGTTGCCTAATGTGTACATTTTTTCACTTCACAGAATGCAGACGTATACTGTTTTCATGGTAAACAGCACTTAAACTACATTTTGATTGTTTTTCAAGAACTTCACTTTAATCCATAATGCTACTACCCATCTGCAGGTTTTAAAAAATAACTGCGTAGGATATTTATACACAGCAGTTTACATTGAAATGTATAAAATTATAGCACATGCATAATGCAAATAATTTTCTAGTACGCAAAGCAGAAGTAACATAAAACAAAATGATGATGGCTTAAATTTACCACAGTGCCACTTAGAAGAGGCACATAAAAATATAAATTAACATTCACTTGCACATATTTAAAAAGGGAAAGACCTGAATTGTACACTCCTGTTCAGATAAAGTGGCACATACTTCAACTGTCTAACCTTACCAAATGTGCCACTTTATGTGAATAGGAGTGTAGATATTACTTGCATTAGGAATGAATGGTTTTTTCTTTGAGATAAAGCTGCAAGTTGCAAAAGAACTTTTTTTTAAAAAATAGCATGATCTTGCTGACTGTGAATATGAGTATGACAAAGAAACACTAGAATTAGCTTTCTTGTAGGTTCCTATATTCTGCTTGTGATAAATAAAAAAAGAGAATAGATAAATAATAGCACATACTCTCATAAACAACCACTGATTGAAATATTTCATTTGCCACTAAGTTCAATAAAATCAATATCATACATATTCCAAGCAATTATATCTCATTGTTACAAAATGTGTGGAAATATATTTTCTCTTCACCAAACCACAAACATAAATGCCGAGCAAATTTTCCCATACAGCTGAAAACCCTCTTCCTACTTTACAAAAGAGGATATCTACCATATATAAACATACCGATCTTACAAGAAACTGTCTTTTACGAATACACGTTCATTTTACTGGTATCCATGTGAAGGGCGAGCGAAGGGCATTGGAGAGGAGCCCTTGCTGTAAGGGTTAGCCTGTTGTCCTGCATTTGGTACTACACCCACCGTGCCGATGCCTGGTGCAGGCATACCGCCAGGGACACTAGGAGCAGGAGGGTATCGTGGAGAAAAAGCTGATGGGTAATCTTGACCAGGGGCATATGCTTGTGGTGCTGCTGAACGGAAGGCTGGCTTCTGGACCCCAAAGCTGAAAGGGATACAAGAGATTAAGAATTACAGTCACTATTATTGTTTGCATCAATCCACCTAACCAGAAACACTTAGTATTAGGGCTGAGCTGATGCAATTTCAAGCCGATATCTAGAGCCACATATTTATAGGGAATAAAATATCAAGATTTCGGTACAAAAACTGGGCACATTTCGGGATCAAACGCAGTATATAAAATGGCGCATTTTGGTGTGAAAATGGTGAATATAACCCTAAATTTGATTTAAAAAAAAACTACTTATTAAACAAAATAAACATTTCCCTTGTAATAGCACATTTATGTACTTATCAAAATTTAAAGTTTATTCCGTGTAAAGGAGTCTGTTTTTGCTTCTCGAATATTTACAGTACAGTTAATCAATTTCCACTGAATTGCATAACTCTCAAAATAATCCAGACTTCATAAAGTGTCACATTGGTAAATAAACTCTACATTTTGTGTCCAAGAGTTTATTTTGCATCATTTTGTGGCCACGGTGGCTTGGTTGGTAATGCATCTGACTACCATGCTAAAGGTCCCGGGTTCGATCCCCCGGCCGATTCAAATCCGGGAACTTTTCTAACGGAAGCGGCCCCTGCGTCCACACAGCGTCAAATAACAAGGGTACCTGGGGGGTAAAGGCAGTCAGGGGCATGATGCTGATCACATCACCCCCACTCATGACCAGATCAAGAAAGAGTACGGCGTTACCCCCCCCCCATACGCCTTCATGGCATGGTGCTCACAGGGGAGCACTTTACCTTTTGTGTGTGTGTGTGTGTATATATATACACACACACACACACACACACACACACACACACACACACACACACACACACACACACACACACACACACACACACACACACACACACACACACACACACACACACACACACACACACACACACACACACACACACAAAACATGGCAGGAAAATGCATCTCTCACATTTCAGAAACATGAAAAATGAACCTTACAGCATGTTATTTCAAATTTTGTTTTTCTGTAAAAAATGAAATATGCATGCCTCTGATATCAATACTCTTACAAATAACAATACTTGAGAAAAGCAATATTTTCCTGAAAGTTAGATTGTCCTGCATTATCAGTTTTTAGACATGGGCATTTAAAGAAAGAGAAAAGTATAATCAAGATACCACTGTATTGCAGCGTAAGTACGGGGGTGGTCGGTCCACTGTCTTTTACATTTCCAGATTTTGTATTTTCCTGCAGTTTCAAGTTTTTTATACTGGGCCCCTGAAAAGTGTAAAATGGAGGTTGTAACATATTCCACTACAATTGTACAATGTCATTGTCCCAGCGTTTTACTTTAAACCTTAAAATACGAACCAGGTTAATGCACCAACTATCAGCTGGGATAGGATTAACATTGTAAAACTTTGTTTGGGGACACACTGTGTGTTCTGACCATATATGTTTATTATTGTAATCAGAGCTTTAAAGTATGTAATTAATGGGAAGAGGAGGTGTGGTGCCCTCACGGACCATCTTGCCACGGCCAAGGTAAGAAAAAATAACTTTTTGTAGTGATTTGCTGCAAAACACTGTTCACGTGAAGTTTTTCTTGCATTCAAAAATATTTTTTTATCAGACTATAAAATTAATAAATACATAATTAGTTTGTATTAGAGATACGCACACATAATCCATGTCAACCCTGAAGTCGGGGTGTTATCAATGGTGGGATGTAAAGGGGGAGGGGGTGTAGCCCAAATATAGTTTGTTTTTTTCAATTTCCTGTACAGGGTTCCCACGTGAACTCGAAATGTATTTTCCCGGAGTTTTCCAGAATCTTCAATTTTTTTCCAGAGTAGTCAATACATAGTGCAATACATATTTTAAATATATTTTAAAATAGCCTACATTTCCACTCATAGCCATTCCACTCTCTCCTTTTATTATTATTAGATTTGATTTTTTTTTTATTTAGCATGGCTTTTCTACCACTTTTGGATAATCACGACGATGGCAATGAGTGGTATTATGAAATTAATGAAGACAAGACACTCGCACAGAAACCTATATCCAGGTCAGGATTCAAATCCGGAACCTCTGGCTATTATTAATAGAGATGGAACATTAATTGTTACTCTATTGGTATCCACATATCAGTATCAGTAATACTAGTGATAATTTTACCAATCTGATGTATTTATAAGTGTTCGGTAATTTTGGGTAATATTGTGCCATTTTCTTATTATTCTTATCATACGATTTGTATGCAACAGTTTTGTGAAGTAAATTTCTAAATACACAGTTCTTTATTAAGCCTAAACCACTAACCCTTCATAATTTTTAAGAACTCGATTGACAGAACTTGTCATTTTGAAGAAAGTATGTTTTCCTGTATGCTGCCCTTTCTTGTACCTTCCTAATTTTCTTAGAAAGCCTATACCAAGCTACCATCCCGATAGGTTGCACTTGTCATGTGCTGTTGGGAGAGGCATCATCAATTTGGTGTGGGGTTGGTTAGTGACTACTTTATAAATTATCTTCAATGATATGAAGACTACATATATTTTACTTGTGTGATCTAAGGGGTTTTGTTAGTGCCGTGGGCCCAGGCAGCATGCTTAAGAGGCTCTGGCACCAGGTCTCACAGTCAGTATATTCCTCTGTAGTAGTTTGTTTTGTGTAGAGGTCATGGTTGTTTTTGATTGTTCTTTAAGACATCTCATCATCATTCATCCTCATCACAATTAGTTAAATGTGAAGAAAAGCGATGTAAATAAAGAAAATCAGTCAATGAATCAATAATGATATGGGAATTCCGACTGTCTTGGACACGGAGGTTTAATGGATTTCATGGGAGCCATGAAGGGAGCTTTGTGCTTGGGACCAGATTTATTACATGATCAGGTGTTGGAAGCATTTGGGGCCATTATTTTGATGTTAAGAGTACTAAACATGACCCCATTTAGGGATCTCTTATTATTATTAATGGCAAGAGACTTAAACCTAACATAACATCAAAGGCATTTAGTGACATAATACTTTCTACATCCCATGCATGTGAAGGAAATGGCAACAGCAGCCCATACCCAAGTCGAGAGTTAATGAACAGCTGCTCGGGAACAAAAAATTATGTACGGAAGGAGAAAAATGGTTTTCAAGACAAGATGCCGTAAGTAATCACTAAAACTCTGAAGTATGTGTTAACAGACATATAGAAACTGAACCATGTAAAATATGCTTGTGTACCATGATTAATTCTGATTTAAACATTCGGAACTTTGGGCCAAATATTTTCACACCTCTGAGAAACAGAAGTGTACAAATGGGCATAACAGTAACTAATCTGAAATGCAAAATTAACATATATCCAAAACCTATATCTTCAAACCAGCGTGTGTAAAGCAAATTACTGAAGTTGTAACTATTGGTGTTATTGTAACTACTGTAATAGTTATTATCAAAAGGCAGGAGCACACTTCACTGGAACTCTTAGAACAATTAGATGATTTTCCCTGAAATTTCCATGAGAATGTTATTTTTTTCAAATTCCCTGAGTTTTCCAGCTTTTTCCAGGTGTGTGGGAACCCTGCTGTACCATGCATGACACATCAGCATGTATTTGTAGAACTGTTTACACTGAACAAAACAAGATATTTTATTTCAACCAGTGCAAATTTTAAAGTTTGCGCACAAATGTGTTGGATTTCAGGCAACACCATGGAAAGCAGAATGGTAGATTAAACGTTAAAATAACCTAGCTCAGGGTGTCTACTAGTCTGGAAAACCTGGAAAAGTCAGGGAATTGACTTTTTCTGGAAATGTCAGGGAAATTTACTCTGGAAAAATCAACATATTTGTAGAGTGCACTAAAAGTAGGTTTTTGAGCAAAAAGCAAAAGACAAACAAGAAATTTTAAATTTGTTGTGGACACACTATACTTCAATTTGATATACTGAGTAATACCGATAGTTACAGTAGAAATTGTATGTTAATTACTGTAGGAAAAAGTCATGTTTTGAACTATTTTCAAGTAGAAATTTAATACAGTAAGTGACTATTGCAATTTCCCAAGTTGTCTTTGGTACATATTAGTATTTATACAGATTTTAATACTAATTTTTCCTATAATTATGTGTTATTTATGCTATCATTATGTTTTTTTATAAAAATAATTACTTTTAACCATAGATCAAACCTGCCATCACCACTTTTACATGTGAATGCTCTAAAAACTTGGTTAAGTGGGATTCTAAGTGTGATGCAAGCTAAAATATAGTGACATATTTTTATGAACTGCTCTAATGAATTTAGCCTGGAAAATTTTCGTTCTTCATCTTGAAAACCTGGAAAAGTCAGGGAATGTTGTTTTCACAAAATTGTAGACATCCTGTAGCTGGTTTATAATCACAGAAGTTCATTTTTGGCATGTCATATAGTTGGGCAAGTACATACATAGTAGACATGGTAGATCACTATGTATTTTCCATAATTCAGACTTGAAGGTGTCATATTGCATAAAATGTGGAATTCTTTGAATCTGATAATTGGCCTATGTCTGTAATTATAATGAAACCAACACAAAAGTATCAGCTTAACCCTAATTTTTTTTCCATTTTTTTCTCCAAAACTGCAAGCATGTATACATAATCATTGTCTCTCGGCCCCTGTGGCGGAGTGGTTAGCACATCGCGCTATGATGCCAGGGGTCCCGGGTTCAAATCCTGGCCTGGGCATGGATATTTGTGAGTGTCCATTCATCAATTTCATCATATCATCACTCATCCCCATCTTCGCAAATTAGCCAAAAGTGGCACAAAAGGCGAAGTAAAATAAATCAAATCACAAATCACATAATCATTGTCTCAAATCCTATTTTTCTGCAGTGACATTTTCATATATTTTGGTTTCACTTATAGTGAGTCCTTTTTCTGTTGCCTCTGTAATCCATTCCTTTATATGTCAGCTGCAGTGTTCTGGTTACCATGTTTCAACATTCAAAATTTGATTTCGTTAAATGTTGTTCATTCTGATATTAGACTGGATCAAATAGAGCTGCAAAAAGACCATCATCTACTTTTCTAATCTTAACTAAAAGCTATGAGGCTTCATAGAATGAAAGTGAATATATGGAAATAATAAATTGAGAATGAATAGACAACAGGCAAATAGTTCCTAAGAATATTGACAAGGACTACAAGATAAATGACAATGTGAAGGACAGAGTTTAAGGAGGCAAGTAATCATGGGCGTCCGGAAGGGGGGGGGGGGGCAAGGTGGGGCCGTGGCCCCCCCTGGAAAATGGAAGTCAACCAAAAATTATGTATTTCACACACATAATTTCATTTTAGCCACAATAATATGTGTTAATTATTGCATGAACATCATAAATTCAAATTTAAGCAATGTTTTTTTTAGGGAACAACACTATTTTTGGAGTAAATGTGCCTTGTTTGCCCCCCCCTGGAAAAAAATACCTTCCTTGCCCCTCCCTGGAAAAAATCCTGCGGACGTCCATGCAAGTAATGTCCCATTTTCCTAGACTTTTATCTTTACTTCTCAAGATGAGATTGAAAAAACACTAATATTGACCAAGTAGCTGCATTTTAAACACATTTCAATACAGTGTACATAAATACCTTGGTTGTTGAACTTGTGGATAGTTTTGGTATCCAGGATAAGGTCCCTGTGCTGAAGGCTGCTGTATCATCATTTGTGGGGTTCCCTGGCTAACAGCAGGAACACGAGGATATCCAGTCTTATCTTGAGGATATTGCTGCTGCTGCTGCTGCTGTTGATAGTTTTGGTATCCTGGAAAAAAAATGCGCAGCTCAGTTGCAACATCCAATTATTATTGTACAGTATTTAAGGTTCACAATTTATCTCTTGTCCAGAGTTAACCTTCCATAAACAGTCTTATGTAGGACTGCATTTTTTTTTAAACTGCTTTATAAATCCTGATACCGCTACAGGCTACTCTAGGACCTTGATAAAATTCAAGTATAATTCCCAGTTTTCAAGGCGAACTCTCCAAAAATTCAAGCAGATGTTTTCTCTATTTCACCCTTACGTATTATCGCCTCTCTACATCCACACACAAATATCTTAATAATATAAAGGGTCTATGTCATTCCAACATGCAAAAATTATAATTCAATTAAACGGTATACGTAATATAATTAAAATATTTAATTTAAGGTGCTGTTTCTATTTACAATCAGAGGCGCAACCACAAATTTTTGTCTGAGTTGGTGGGGAGAAAGTGCCAGGATAAACATACTAATACTACTAATAATAATAATAGCGTTAATAATAATATTGTTATAATTATTGATTTGTTGTATTTTATTTCGCTTCATGTACCACATTTGGCTAATTTGTGAAGATGGGGACGAGTGATATGATGAAATTGATGAATGGACAGTCACAAACATCCATGCCCAAGTCGGGATTCGAACCCGCCAGGACCAACATTGTTGTTGTTGTTATTATTATTAGTAGTAGTAGTAGTCGTAGTAACAAAGACGTTATTATCCTCGTAAATTATGCAAAAAGGGGGTAGAAGTTGGTGCTAAAGCATTTGAGTTCGAACAAACGATTTCAATTATTTTTTCAACACATGGCACAGTAGTTCGGATCAAACTTTAAACTGTAGGTCCAGTCCCGATTAGCCTTTCTGTGCATAAAGTGGACTTAAAACTACAAATCAATCAATTTTACAACTTTTTCTCAATTAGATAGTTCGGCACCCAGGGCCGACTCCAACCGTCCCCTAGCTATGGTTATAAACTTGATAAGACTAAGAAAAGCAGGAATTGCAAGAGAAGCAAGCAAGAAAATTTTACAAAAATAATTTTTATTTGCATAAAATGTGAATAGGATTTGGATAAAAAAGTTGTAATTTTTCACGTCTACAGAGAAAAATTCAAGTAGAATTCATGCATAATTCCCAGCGACTAGCCACCCTGCACTATGAACTAATGCCAATATTAATTCTGATGCTTCAAAACTAACAATTTACGGTTGTTCACAATATTTATAAATTATATTTCTTTAATTCACCAAAAGTGAATGTTTGACTTATTGCTATAGGTTCTGTGGACACACATGGTAGCCATGTGGAGCTCTAATCCTTGATACATGTTTTGAAATAAATATATATCTCATGTATTAACCTTTAGAAGCCGGACCTCTTGCGCACTTGTATTCTCGTTCAAGCCGGTTCCTTTTCAAGCGTGCACTTTTCAAACTTGCCACGAAGTACAAAATAAAAAATCTTAAGTTTAGAACTAATTGTAGTAGACAGATGAAATTGGTTTTGTTTCCTTTCTTAAAAACAGGGCTTTTAGCAGAAGTAAAATTTAAACATTGTGCCACCCAATAATTAGTGTTAAAGGAAGAAGAAAAAAGTTAATTTAAAAAAAAAATTGCCCTCCTCCATAGGCCGAAGTGAATGAAAAAATGTAGTATGTAGCGGTGATACATTCCTACCACCATGCAGTTTTTGAAATCAGACATACTTCTTGAATAAAACAAAAAACATTATATAAAGCAGCAATGTTGCCAGCTTCAGGACAATGTCCGGAATTTCACTTCTAGCATCGGCCCTATGGATGCTGGATGGACCAAATTTGGAAGGAAGCACAACAAAAGACCACTCTATGAGAATATGTAATGCAGTGTTGCAACTTAGAAAAACAAAAAAACGAAATTATGGGGTTCGGAAATTTTCCGTAATTACGGAAGATTTCAAACTCTGGGCCTTTGCCCCTACTTCCCCACTGGATTGTTAATTGTCGGATGTTACTTAAAATGTTGTTTCACTTATTTTTACATTTAGAATTTAAAATTTTCAAAAAGATGCAGTGGGTGAGAAGTTACAGCCTTTGATCTTCAATATAACCCACAGTATCAAAAGTGAAACAAAGGTTGTTTTTTTTCGATCGGCGCTTGTAACAATTGATGTGCGAATGTGTACCCAAAAGAAACCGGATTCTTTTTTAAAAGCCATGTATATTTTTTTTACAAAACAACCTTATCACCTTCAAGGTACTCTTCTTGACACTTAATACAATTGTCCAATCTGTGATTCCATTCTTGGAAACATTTTTTAAACTCATATGTTGTGATTGCTGACAGCAGCTCCTCGTTTTTTCTTCACCTCTTCTACGTCGTCAAATCACTGTCCCTTCATGTCCCTCTTCATTCGGGGAAACAACAAAAAAGTCGCACAGAGTGAGGTGAGTAAGGGACGTGGGGCAAGAGTGTCATGCTGTTTTTTACTAAAAACTTGTGCTTGGAGCTCTTCTTTCAAAGCAGGGCATGTTTCCACTCGGCACTCTTTCTGCTGGTCACTCAGATTCCGAGGTACAAATCTTGCAGCGACCCTTCTCATTCCCAGATCTTCCGTTAAAATTTCCTGAACCGAGCTCCAAGATAGTCCAGATAACTTCCCCAGCTCTTCAATGGTCCGTCGTCGGTTTTCGAGCACAAGTTCACGAATTTTATCGACATTTTCGTCCGTTCTGGAAGTTAATGGACGTCCAGAATGGTGTTTGTCATCAATCGACGTGTCACCTTTTTTGAAGAGAGAAAACCACTCGTACACTTAAGTTTTACCCATAGCGCTGTCCTTGTTCAACATCACAACAGTGTCTGCGGCATTTTTCCCAATCAGGAAACAAAATTTCACAGCTGCACGCTGTTCTCTTACATCGGCCATCACAAAAAACTAGGTGCGAGCGAAACTGCTTTAAAAAAAAAAAAAAAAAAAAAAAAAAAAAAAAAAAAAAAAAAAAAAAAAAAACCGTGACCATAGACAACCTTCCCCGGCGAAGCCACTGGGTGCACTGAACTCACAAGGAGTTGCTCCACGCTTGCCTGGCGGGAAAAATTCGTACTACAGAAGCTCCGCCCAGCGCAGCGTTATTCCGTTTTTTTTGGGTACCTCCTCGTATTATTTTGTAATTCGAATATGTCATTCCTTCATGTGTATACCCAAGATCAAAAAACACAGAACTGAAATATCATGTGTAGTTTTGGAGAAATGGCGCATTAATTGCTGCCGTGCACTGTGGTTGAAACATCGACCAGTTTCGACCCGTCCGGCTTCTAAAGGTTAAAACCTGTTTTTCGTAATTCCATGTATTTTTGCAAAGTAGATAGTAACTTTTGAGTGACTATGTAACATAGGTAATATCAGTGGCATTTGCATCTTGTGACCTGATACATGTGCATGCTTTTATTGGCAACTTCTGATTAATGCATCCTAAATCTTAATTTAATAATAATAACCCATGGCGTAACAGCCCTTGAGGGCCAAGTTCTATCTACCGACTGTTGGCCTCACTCCCACATGCTCCAGCAGATGTGGGAGATCATCCAAGCAGTTACGGGGTGACGCGTGGTCAGCATGATGAACCCCCATTCGGTGTTGTAGGTTCTCAACGACTGTTACACTACTCATTTGTAGCTGTCCAATTTCCTCACGATGTGGCCGTGAGTCCCATATGCTGGCTAAAATCTCCGGAGAAAATTTGTTAAGCCTCACTCCAGACTCGAATCAGCATGCATCCTGTAGCCCAAGCCTGACAAACTTAGACCACACAGTCACGGTGTGGGAAAAATCTTAATTTATACACTGCAAACTACACTAACTTCAGTACATTTAAAAGAATTAATCCCATTAAATGGTATATTCATAAATGAACAAAACAAAAAAATTTAAAAAATTGGCAAAAGCTACATGTGACACCAAATAATATGCAGCTTCCTCATAGCTGACTAACAGGGAAACTAAACTATGCATACAACCTTGAGTCTGTAATTCAGTGTATAACAGTGAAACCATGTTTCAATACTTCATTCCTAACTTACCATTGAACTTCTTTTCCTAAGTAGTATTTTATCAATTTATCTGTACATTTTTAATTGTATCTAAATGTTCTAAAAAGTATTAATATTTTATGTGATGCATTATAACCTTAAGCAGAAGTGTTTTCTGTTCTTATAATAAACACACAACAATTGTTAGATAATAATATAGCAACAACATGCATATTATTCCATACATATGCTAACATGACACTACTCATACTTGATGGACTCTATAATCAACAAACTTTTCAAACAACTAAATCTATAAACTTGTTTATGAAGAGTTCAAAACTATCTACATGCTATTAGAACCTCAACATGGCTAAATTCTATATATAAGAATAAAAACGTGCACAAATCCAAGGAGAACTGTAAATCAGGAGAGTAACTACAAAATAACAATAATGATAAATGCAATCTGCATTTCAAACCTCCCAAGCAACAACACTAACCTGAAGATGGGGGATAAACAGTTTTGTTCATTTGATAGGGATTTGTGTTTTGCTGAACTGAAAAAAGACACAAATTATATATATATTATGCTGATATGGTTCCTAACATAACACTAAAATTACACACCATATTCATCTACAAGTAAGATATATTTATCCATGTCCTTATCAGGCTGCTAACAATGGCCTAAACTACAATTTTTTTGAGGTAAAAATCTTAGTAGGGATGTATCAAGACTATTAATAATATATGTATAACCCACAATAAGCACATAAAAACTGAATTAAAAAAAATATATATAATACACTTTAATGCCTACTTTACTGATGTGTAATGTGATAGTATAATGTGTGTGTATTCCAGTTCCATGAACATGAAAAAAAATGTTTTTTGAGGCTCTGAGGGTTCTACAGTTCATCATAATGACCCAATACTGATTTATCAATTTGAGGACCAGTAACAGTTTGATCACTGACTAGGAAAAAGAAAATGCTGGAATGATAAGACAAAATGTATGAAAAACTGGAAAGTAATCAAATCCTAATAGGCATAACCTGAGGAACAGAGATATGTAGCACTATGTGTGTGCATTTTTTTCTTCTAGCCACCCCCTGCACACTGCATATGGGAGATGTGTAGGTAGGGCCCACATATTCATAATCTTGGGAATTTGTGGAGATGATGTGATCAGCACCATGCTCCAACCACCTTTATCTGCAGGTTGCCCCCATGTACCAGAGTTTGAGTGCATGTAGTATATTGTCGTATGAGAACCAAACATACATAACTCCAATTTAT
Source organism: Lepisma saccharinum (assembly GCF_977018435.1). Classification (NCBI taxonomy): domain Eukaryota; kingdom Metazoa; phylum Arthropoda; class Insecta; order Zygentoma; family Lepismatidae; genus Lepisma; species Lepisma saccharinum. The sequence goes on along the minus strand of NC_139234.1, from coordinate 61,778,846 downwards.
CAAATTTACAGGGGAGCAGAAATAATGTATTCTTAGGACTAAAAAATCAATAAATTGGAGATATGTGACTCTACTTTACCACTGACAAGAAGAGGTGGAGATATGTCTATCCGACTCGAAATGTAACTCTTCAGAAGAGATATGTTAAACAAAACTGAAAACCACATTTTCGGATTTATGTTCAGTTCCTCTAGTTCTCACATAATGATATGTAACGAAGCACACATTTAGAGCATTACAGTGAGAAAGATATTCAAAGGTATAAACAAAGTATGATGCTAAGATAAAGGAAATTTACCCCAAAACATGTAAAAAAAACACAACACATATACCACTTTTAATAATGATACTCTACTAGATAAGCACATCTACTTTTCAACTAACTTAAGGATATTTTTTTCAAAATTAGTAACACCAATTTGAGATACATCAAGTGTGACAGAATTTACTTATTCCTATTACCATGGTAAACAGTGCATAACAAAAGCATCCACATAAATTTGAATGCAGTGCACACAGACCTTGCATTTGCCCATCGACAGGGTATGGTTGTGGAATTTGCTGCTGTTGAGGTTGCTGAGGCTGTGATGTTATTTGTGGTGGATGCTGTGGCTGCTGCTGTTGTTGAGAGGTAGGTGGCTGTGGGGTGCCATTCCCATAGCCTTGTTGGTATCCTGTAGGCACAGGTGTGCCAGCTGCAGCTGTGGGGGTGGCAACAGAGGACACCTGTCGGGAACCTGAACTGCATATGCTGTCTGGGGTCTCAACTCTTCCATCTGCTGAACCTATTATAAGAAAAAGACATGGCATACATTACTTGATTGATAATATTCACATCAACAAATTTAGATATATTTTCCAGAATTATATTCTTATCATTAGAGGCATGCCATATTTTGTTTTCGATGGAAACTAGAATACAGGTGGTGGTTCACGATCTACGGTAATGAGTTGCAAAGGTCACAGTAGGGTAACATGTAAAACTATGGAAGCGACGTGAAATGCGACAGTATGAGTGATACGTACAGAGTGTACAGCAGTGTGCTCGAGTGCCGTGCATATAGAATGCTGCCAAAAATTAAACAATTCTGGGAAGGATACAAAGGTTAAGAAACATGCACATCCACGACCAGCCAGCAGCCGGACCCCGGAGATCATTCGGAAGGTGAAGGCCCTAGTCTCCGGCCCGAATCCAACAACACAGAGACCCATCGCAGTGAAATTGGGGATCTCTGTGACAATTATCAACACCATTATCAACCGGGATTTGAACCTGCAAAAGCAGCATAAACATCAAGGTCATAAGCTGCTGCCCCGGCACATTGCAGAACTTGCCATGAACGCCACCTGGACAGTGAAAAGTGGACCTTTGTTGTCACAATAGATGAGGGATATGTGTATCTTAGTGACTGCAACAAACCACGGGCAATATATTACCAACCACGAAGTTAAAAAGTGATTGCAAGATGGTATCAGGAGACAAAGGAAAGTTTCCACAAGGGTTTAATGGTCATCACACGATACAGCTACAACGGCAAGTTAACTATTCACAGAGTAGCTACAAATGCGAGTCAACTCTCAATTTCTCGCACAGAAATCCCAGCTCTCTCTGGTGCAGATGTTCTCTGCATCAGCACAAGGCTTCAAACTATATGTCTGCTTCCACCCGCCACTTCTTAAGAGGACATGGAGTAAGGAACGGGAATACATTCCATCCCTGTTAAATCACCTGATGTATCGCCAATGGATTTCTGTGCATTTGGGTTATTGAAAAAGGCCTTTGGATGCAGATGAACGGTCTCTGGAAACCCTGCCAGGAGGAGTGGTACAAACTGGCTATCACTGTACTTCGTACTAACCTGCTGCAGTGGAAAAACTGCGATGCAGAGCGATAGCTTGCGCTCGTGGCCACCACATCGAACATCAACGCTGGTAGAGGCGTGGTTTTTCATCAGTTACACAGTTGTTTGAATTTGTTACCATAGATCACAAACAACCTTGTATAACATGCTGCATTATTCATTTATCAGGTTTCTGAAAGGTGTGAGGTGCATTTTTCTACCATATTTTGTCATAAAATGATGCGAAATAAACTCTCAAACATGAAATTTAGAGTTTATTTACTGATGCGACACCTTCTGAAGTCAGAATTATTCTGTAACTTATGCAATTCATGGAAAATTGATTAATTGTGCTGTGACTAATTTGAGAAGAAAAAATGGACTCCATTACACAGGGATAAACTTAATACTCTGATAACTACATAAACATGCTATTAGAAGGGAAACTATTATTTTGTGTAATAAGTATAGTTTTTAAATCAAATTTAGGATTATATTCACCATTTTAACATCAAAATGCCATTATATATATATGGCTTTTGATCCCAAAATGTGCCATTTTTGTACCAAAATCTTGATCTTTTATTCGCCACATTCAAATTTGACACATTTACCTACCACATATGTCAAGATTCTGCAAAAGATGGAAGGTAGACATGCTTACCTAGAAGAATTATTGAAAGTCTTGACATGTGGTAGTTTTACATGAGAAGTTTGTTATATAGCTGGTAATTATGAGTATTAAAATTCTGACTTTTAATACATTCAAATATAGCAAAGTTGGGAATCTGATTTAGTTTCACCCTTCACATTTCATAAAAGAAAGAACAAGAATCATCAACTAGTATTAGTAACTGCATGTTTACCTTCTTGAGCATCATCCTTGGGGGCTGAATGACTAGGCTGTCCTTCATCACTGTTTTTCTGTTGTTCTTGCAGGGGGTCAAATTCTCTTGAATTCATAGTTCTGGCAGTATTTGTTTTTTCTGGTGATTCGTTATCTGAAATGACAGAAACTGTTTATCCAACCTGATCTCAATGTGATGTTTGCCATTTGGCACACACAGGAGATGAACTACATAGAAATTTGAGCGAGAAGTACAGGCTCGAGCAGTACTTGAACCTAGCACACTGTGCCACTGTTAAAATAGAATCTGTTGGCTGTAAGAGACCAATGACGGTGACGGTACCTAATCAGGGCCAGGTATGAGTTCCGGTCAAGCCTGCATTTTTCACTTAAACTACGAAAGGAGGCCTACTTGAGATTAGAAATTGATAGGTGACAGACATTACCTAAAACTTATTGTGAAATTCTACTGTTATGACATTTTTTTTTCCTTATGACTTTGTGTTAAACAAGCACGAGATATAACAACACTACTCCACAACATCTAGTCATAAAATAATACATTAAAATTAGGCATTTAGATTAATAACACAAAAGCTACCAAATACTGTCAATAATAATTGGTAGCTTTTGGCTGTGTGATAAATTTATGAAATACAACATATTGGTTTTAAAGATTTGAATATCACTGATTAAAAGTTCACTTTATACACAGAAAGGCTAATCAGGATGGATTGGACCTACAGTTTAAAGTTGGATCCGAACCACTATGAACCTCCACTGGTTATCGAACCTGGGGCACTTTGATTTCAAGGCGACCGTGTATAAAAGAAACACACTTGAAACAAAAAGTGGAGTGTTGTTTTCAATGTGAAGTCCAAGTTTATTAATTAACCAATAGCTTTCTACAATCTAAGCAAACCTACATAGAATTATCTCAAAGACACAATTTAAAGTCACTATTCCTTAAAAATCTCTCTCTCCTGTAATGTCATTATGTGAACTATCTCAAAATCAGCTGCTATATGCAAACTACATGATTAGAATGAATAAGAATTAAGCTATACTCACAATGACTTTCGACAGTAGAACTACTCACTTCCATCCTTGGTTCTAAACTATCTAACAAGTGATTAACTTGATCCCTAATTTGTTGCAGTTCTTTCCGAATGTGATGCACTTGTGAAGACTCCAGTCCTTTACATTTTGTTGGCCCTTCTCCATTGACAAAAATTGATAATTTAAGTATTCTGCTATATTGAACAGCAAATGCTAAATCTGAACTATCAAAGATAGTAATCAGATCTCCATCTGAAAAAAATAAAACATTAACATATTAGCATTTACGCACAACTTTAGTGCACAGGCATATATGGTACACTAGAGATAGTCAAATATTGGTGAACCAGCACAGAAAATTGGGTACCGATTCGGAAGCAAGAAATAGATACTTGTATCCAAAACTGAAAATAGGATACCTAGATATTACATAATCTGGATCTTGCCATCCCTATTTTAAACTTCTCACACTATGTGGATGGTACAAGCCCATATCTAAAGCTCCTACAATTTAAATCTGGATGTGCATAAAGGGAAAGGTCCTATGAAAAAAGTAAAATTGCAAAGTTGTAAATTGGTGTTGTACAGCGCTTTTCACTGTCAAGTTGCCCATGGAGCGGCAGATAGCATGCTGGGAAGTAAGAGCATGTCTGCCGGCAAACTGGAAGTAACTTCCGCGTAACTGTAATGTAATGAAATAAGCTCGTACAATTACATTGACAGTTACAATTAATAGGAGCACATACCTTGTTACACGAGGTATTGGAAATGCTGCCCTCCGGCTTCCACACATGTACGGCATTTTTTAAAGGATATTTTCACTAATACTATCAGTTCCTCTTCTGAAATTGCTTCAGTTTCTCTCCTAATGATTTCTTTCAATTCTTCTAATGTATGGCTTCAGGTTTAAAAGCTTGGTAGCTTGCCACGCAGACATCATGAATATGTATGTTTCTTGTGCAAGGGGTTAGAGGGATTATTGATCGTACTTCAACGTTGTCTAGTTTCTCCTCATTAAGCACACACCGTTTTACCATTCGCTTCTCACCAAAAACAGACTGTTTCCCTAAATCTGTTCACAAGCTTTCGAACACTGTCTCTGTGTGGAACAGGAACATCTGGGAATCCTGCTACAAAACTCCTTTTAATGTCCTTAGAAGAATTCATAATGACAGAAGAGTTGTACATAAAAATTCGTTGTTTTAAATTGTACGTATAGCATGGCATTATTAGACTGCAGAAAAGCACCAGTATCTCGTAAACAAAAACAGTTGTTAACACCTTAACACTTCACAAATACGTGGAAACTGGACACCAGCTTTCTGGATACTGAAGCACTGACGCGTCCAGTGTCAAGGTCAGCGTAAAGCTGTGGGTCTAAACATGCTCTCACTGCCCGGCGTACTAACCACCGCTTTATGGGCAACTTCATCATGAAAAGCACTGTACAAGACATCTCTTTACTGTAATCTTCCAATAACAGGGTAGATAAAAATAATGATTTTAATTTTAAAAAAATATTTTTTTATGATTTCTTTGAATTAAATCACAGCTTCTGATATTATGGAAAAACACTTTTAATTTTTTTTTTTTGTCATGTGATCAACAATTCCTGATCAACAATTCCATTACATAGTCTGCATATCAAAAGAACTGCCCGTGGCAAAAGACTGCCTGCATAGCTTCATAGAAGTTAGGAACTCGATCTAATGCTGTGTCAAAAGGATCCCGGTCTTGTTCCTAGCCTTTGTTTTAGGCCATGCGTTGATTATTCCAAAGATTGGGGAATTTCCTCATTATGTTTTGTTATTTCACCTTGATTGGCGATTATCAATTTTTTAAAGATAGTTCGCAAAATAGCAGCTGCCATTTTTATTTAGAGCAAAATGATAATGACACAATTTACAGTTTAATATGTTTAGTATTTTTGTGTATTATTCTGCACAAAATATTTTCTATTTTAGCCCATGAAAATTATTGAGTTTTAAGGCAACAGAAATTTAGTATGCTTAACCCCTTAACCGCCGCGGAACTATATATAGACTCTCGAAAAATGGGACTATTTTGCGGCGCGACTATATATAGACGGTGTTTGAAAATTAACGGCTGTTGTATTGCGGCAAGTCATATTTATAGGCCCCTCTTTTTAATGCATTTACAGGTCTGTGCAAGAAGTTTGCAAGCAAACAGTCCATTTTTATGCATTATGCACAAAAAAAAAAACAACTTTGTATTGTGTGTTTATCATTGTTACTATATGGACTCTATTGATTATCGTATACTGCTTTGTGTTAGGTGGCTTTTCTTTTAGTTCGAGAGCTGCTTCCCAAGAGGAAGTTTCATTAGCTAGTGGTGTGCATTGTGCAATGGTACATATTTATTTTGTGTACTACACATATAATTTTTGCAATGGCGGGGAGAAACCTCAGACGTACTGATATTCAGCATCTACTGGAGCATGACTTAGATGATGATTTTCTGGATGAAATCTCTGATGTTGAAAGTGAAGGTACTTGCAGTAAAGATATTGTTTCAAGTGATGAAGATGCTCAAAACGATAGGACAGGAATTGAAGAAGAAGATGGTGAAACTAGCGGCAGTGAGTTGGAAGATGAAACTGCATCTGATACATGGACTGAATCTTCAATGGTAAGCAGAGACCCTTTCCCATTCACAGGTGACAGTGGTGTGAAGTTAGTGCTTTCGAATCCACAAAGTCCATTGGATATATTTGAGTCTTTTTTTGATAAAGTTTTGATGGAATATATTGTGAGCGAAACAAATAAATATGCTAGTAAAGTAGGAGATGACAAAAGAAGATCAGATAAAATGAGACGGAAAAGCAGAGACCTTTTATGGAAGGACACAAGTGTTGGTGAGATGTACGTCTTCCTAGCTATCATTATTCTGCAAGGGATTGTCAGAAAGCCGACAATCGAATCTTACCACTCTACCAATCCTCTGATATCCACTCCTTTCTTCTCCAAGTGCATTAGTAGGGACAGGTTCAGCTTACTTATGAAATATTTGCACTTGTCTGATAAAGTAGAACAAGATGTGCCAACCATAAAATTTCGCGATGTGCTAGACTTTCTTCTCGGAAAGTTCAAACCCCATTACATTCCAGCTAAAAATATAAGTATTGATGAATCATTGCTCTTATGGAAAGGAAGACTCAGGTGGAAAAGATACATCCCTCTCAAGAGAGCCAGGTTTGGCATTGAATGTTACAGATTAGCAGAAGCAGAAACTGGCTATGTTTGGAATCTTCTCGTTTACACGGGTAAAAAACTACTTATCTCTGTAATATTCCAGGAAAATATGAAAAAATTAATAAAGGATTCACCAAGCCAACGAAGATAGTTTTGAGTCTTATTGAACCATTATTGAATAAAGGATACACTCTTGGAATAGACAATTTTTATGCCTCTCCTGAGCTTTATGAGATTCTTGTCACTAACAAAACAGATGCCATAGGAACAGTGCGTTTCAGGAGGAAGAACCTTTGCAAGGAAGTAAATGACAAAGTAAGCTCATGCACATGAAGTGGAGACACAAGAAATATGTACATATGCTGAGCACAATTTATGATGACACGAATGAAGAAGTCCAGGTTGCAGGAAAACCCATTACCAAACCCACAGTATGTGTACAGTATAAAAGGTGTCACATGGGAGGAATAGATCTAATGGACCAAATTACATCTGCTTCCTCGCCTACAAGAAAAGGAGTTAAGAAATACTACAAGAAGATATTTTTCAGATTGCTTGAGATAACTCTTCTCAACAGCCACACCATTTACAGGCGCAATGGAGGTGGAAAGAAATTTCTTGATTTCAAAATGGATCTCGTTGAGCAGCTCATCAGTGCTTATGGAAAAGATGTGTACTGGATTAGAAAACCAACAGGTCCCCTCAACTTACGAACATGTCCCACAAGGCTTACAGCAAGACATTTCCCAGTCGAAATTCTTACAGGTGATGCACCTGGACCCAAGAAGAAGCTTCAAAGAAGATGCGTGTATTGCACACTACAAAACAAAGTTAGAAGAAGTATCTATTGCTGTGACGTATGTTAGTTGCCATTGTGCATCATACCATGTTTTAAAGAGTATCATACAGTGGAGAACTTACCAAACTAAATATGAGCCTGAGAAAAAAAGGACTATTGAAAGTGACATATATTGAATGTTGATCACAATTGCAATTATTAGTTTTTCTTATTGTAAATTAGGTATATACTGACTCTATAGCAACAAACGTTTTTGTGGCATTATTGTAATCAAAATATAAAAAAATCACTAATATTAATTTTGTAATTACGTGTATTTTGTTTGTTATTGAAGAAATAAACAAAAATTTCAATAAACATAAAAAACTATTACACATTTTACCCTATGAAAATAATTAAAAGTACAAATTAAAAATACGTGCATTTTAAAAATATAAAAATAAAAATAATTTATGAATCCAAAAATTAATATATAATGGTAAATTGCGGCAGAGTCTATATATAGATTGTTTTGATTAACTTCATTTTGCGGAGAGTCTAAATATAGTTATTATTTATGATGAATTTATTTTGCGGTGGCATCTATATGTAGACGATCTTTTTTTTGTCGAACTTCTCTTCAAGGCTGCCGCGGTAAAGGGGTTAAAGCTTTCATATTACATTTTATTTTTGTACGTGCTTCATCCCATCAGTACTATGTTCAGATGAATTTCTTTTGAAAATCTTAAAGAATATCTAAGAACCTAATCGTTTAATGATTACAAGATTGTACTTTCAGCAAAAGTGATTATGATATCTACAAATTACTTACTAATAATTTCTTTATTTTTAAAGTGAATTAAATCACAGCATTTTTTTTCTGAAAAATATTACGGTTTAAATTAGAAACTATCTTGACCAAAAATAACAAAGCTATCTTACCTTCATCCTTATATTTGATAGTAATATCATCACTGCTACTGAGCTTTCCCCTAAAAACCCTCTGCATCATCAATACAAGTTCATCATACGTAATGGCCTCATTATGTATTGGAATTCTCCGTATGTCATCCCCTAGTTGGGCCTGCAACAATGCACATTACAATTTCAAATCTTATATGCTGACAATTTGTCAGATAATTACAATTTTGATCAATTTGGTATTTCTAGATCAAATTTTTTCATGGAAACATTCTATGTTCTTGTTTTATATGTCATCGGATATCTATTGATATCCTGATGCCAGGTACATTTAATACCATACTCATGATCCCAGGGTTAACAAATTCTGGGTTCAAGTCCTGACTGCAGCATAACTGTTCCACTGTTTACCTGTTATATGTTTCATCTAATAATCATCCATTTTCACCACTGTAATTAATGTAAAATATTAAATAAATTAAAAATAGGAACACAAACAGAGGAGCATTTTCAGAGTAAAATGTTCCCTCGAAATTACCTGGAATAAACATATTCAATTTGAAAATACGATTTCAAAATAATATTTTCTTCGTTCAAAACTGAAAGCCATTGATCGATCAACAATACAGCTATGGCCTGAAGGCAAGGGCGTGCTGTGAATTTTCGTGAGTGGCAAGCGATGGGTCAGTTTTTCATTTTGGCTAATTACAACATTTTAAAATGTAATATGGGGGAAGTTAAGCTAAGGGTAAATTTGGTGCCAAAATTACCAAAAAATTGGGCATTGGTGAAATATTTTAGGGTATTGAGGAAATTGGAGGAGGGGGTTGTGAGGATAAATCACTGATATACACACAGGAGGGGACTGGAATTGTAAAGGAGGGTCTTGCTCCCCATGCTAACCCAGTCCCTACAATGTGTATTTTGTCATATTTTTCCTGCCTTAGCCTTCTCATTTTTAATTTTTAGGAATAATGTGCCAAAAGAGAGGTTATGACCCCCACCAATTCCCTTTTCGCATGTCACTGCGATTTTGGGAATATTCATGTGTTAGGTTCCAAAAAATGATTAATTAATAACATTTCTACTACATAACCACACCAGGGTGGCTACAAACAAGCAGAAATGAAATTCCCTGACTTTTCCAGGTTTTCCAGGACAAAATTTACATTTTTCCCTGACAATTACAAACTAAACTAAATCAATGTGTTTGCAAATACAAATAATAAACTCATACAGATCCGCGTATGGTTTTGTTAAGTACCAATATTATCTTCTATGAAATTGACTTAATTTCTCTATTCTCTATGATCTGAATTCAAACTGCAAAATAGTGAATTTGGAAAATTCACAAGCTAGGGAAGGATTACGGAATTTTGTCATACGCAGTAAGTTTAAAATAAAATACTTGATTATTTTTAAAGTTATGACTAAATGAGATAAGAGTGAATGATTAAGAAATACAATTTGTAATTTATCAGACTCTTTATACATTCTCGGTATTATATGTTGATATTTCCACTGAGCAAACCTCTGCTTGCAAGAACCATGAGTGCGTACTCATGTTTCAATGCATAAAGCTACTTCTCTCTTCTCTGTAAAGCTAACAACTTAACTCTTGCATATAAGTGAAATAATTGAATTGTACAAAAGAAAGTGTCATATTTCCTTACATTATCAATGGGATTTCTGCTTCAGTACAGTATATCCAAGTGAAGTACTGTGAAATTAACAACATGCAGTTATACCATTAATGCTGACGAAAAGGGAATGTAGTTATTAGAAATTTAACGCAAGGAATTAATAGAATTGCATTGTATAGGTACCTGATTTAGCTAACCACACATTAAAACAGGAACACACTAATAATAAAAGCTTCTGAAAGTTCATATACGAGGGGCATCCTGAAAAAAGCTCCAATGGTGCCTATACGCAGCACTAATGGTCGCAGAGCGACACACACACATGCACACAGGAAGAAGTGGCATGTAGCTGTAATCTTGTACAGTTGCAATGCAGCCGTTTGAGGACAGTTCTAGGTTAAAGATTGCAGATCTCATACAGTCTCCCGCCGACTGCAATGTAGCCTACATTGCACGCTCAGACCTTTGCATCACTTCAGGTGAGAGATCTTAGACCACTCCCTGTACAGCCCTGGCCTTGAATGTACCGACTTTCATCTCTTTGTTTAACTGAAGAGGTTTCTGGCAGGGTACAGTCATTGCCTTGTAATCAAGGGGTCCCGGGTTCAATACCCGTTTGAGGCACATAGTGGTTCGGATCCCACTTTAAACTGTAGGTCCAGTCCCGATTAGCCTTACTGTGCATAAAGTGGACTTAAAACACCAAATCAAACCAAGTTTCTGGCAGGGAAAGGATTTGACAGCTACACTGCGGTAGAGATAGTTCCAATCTTTGCTGTCAGACACATATACCATGGGCATACAAAATTTAGTGCCATGCTACGACAAATGCCAGAAGAACGGTGGTGATTATACAGAAAATTAGGTTAGGACTCACTGTTACTAATGCAATAAATTACAACTGATATTCTTGTTTTATTTATGCCTAATTGGTAGGGACCTTGATATTTTGTTATTTTTTTCAAATTGGTGTATTTTCTTATTTTTTATTTTTTACTATACGGTGTTATTTTTCCCAAAATTCACATTTTCATTTTAGCGCATTTTCTGGAAAATATCTTAAATTAAACCTTCATGGTGTTTTTAAACTACTGTTTCAAATTGTAAGTCACATGGCTTATGCCTCTTCGTGGGATTTTGATATCTTATTGATAAGTTATTTTGGGAAAGTTATTTTCCATACTCCTTTTTTAATTTTAAGGTAAGGATTTTACATAATGGAATTTTCCCCGTATATACAGAAGGGTGCATAATGACCATAAGTGGAAACGCACCAAAAAATTAAAATCAATCAATGTCACGTGACAGATACCGATATATTATGGCACCAAAAATTGGCATTATCTTTTTTTGACTTGTTAGTGTTACGTTTCCCAAAATTCGAGTTTTTGTTTTAGAACATTTATCATTTAAATTGTAGGTCACATGGTCTACGTATTTTCGTGACAGTTTGATATGTTGGAACAGATTTTTGAGGAAGTAAAAGTAAAATGCTCCCCTGCACTTTTCCATGAAGGTGTATAGGGGTGTTGATCACGGCTGAAGGTAGGGGTGATGTGATCAGCACCATGCTCCTGGCTACCTTTATCCCTCAGTTTCCTCAAGGTACCAGCTTCATATGATGCTGGGTGGGTGAAGGAGCAGTTTGAATAGGTGGAAAACATCCCGGTTCTCCCCCGCAGGGGATTGACCCTGGGTCTCTTGCATAGTAGTTAGACTCCCTAATGACTGAGCTCCATTATTACTCGACAAATGCCGATGGTGCGCACTTAGTTTGGTAATTCAAAACATATCTCGTGCGACAAATACGAAGATGTGGCTCCCGTGTGACGGTACATACGCACTTGATCTCCTGTTAGAACCCTGCCACTTTGCTCTGTGATGCAAATTGTATTTGATAGAAGTTGAAAAAATCGTGGGAAATAAATGATTGAATGTGGCTGTCGGAATTATTCCATGTACGTATAACTTTATAGTTTACTCTTGAGTAAAATGTTGGAAAACTTGCATGTTCTATGTACACAAACATGGCCTAGAAAATACAAGAATGTTGGATTCCAATTCGCATTTTATGTCAAATTCGCATTTTTTCGATATTTCAGTAAATTTGAGGTTGGGAGCATGCACTTGCCAATTTTTATAACATTCACCAATGCAGATTTATATTTCACTTTTTCGTGATAGTATTCAATATATATCCCGTTTGGTTGGATTCTTCTTGATCTCTAAGAATAGTGCAATGTCATTGTAAACGTATGTTAACTTGTGTGAAACCAGTAATACGCCACGATGATAAAAGAAAGCCTTCATAAGCACTGCTACATTAAATAAGGTGAAGTGAGCCAGAAGAGTAATACAATTCCAGCAGCATATTTGCAGTCTAAAGCTCTTCTTGTTTATGCATGCGATTTTTGTTGGATGTTGCAGTCCATGCAATGTCTGTCGCATGTTGTAGTGAGATACTTTGTCGGGTGGCAATTTTCGACAAAAATCGTATGTATCAATGGTACCTATTTGTTTCCATGTTCCTTCAGTTTGCCCAACAAAATGCCTTACTACGACGTCCGACAACTATCGGACGGCGCCACCCGCTCTTATCCCCTCCATCTGTTGACAAGTCCCCTTACTACTCCCATACGGACAAGAAAAAATTATAATTCAATGCATTTTCCACGTAATATTTAGAGGCTTAACCTACCATATGGTATCATCAGAGTAAGGTCGTACTTGCCCGATGATACCATATGGTATCATGGTGCTGATTACGAAATAAATGTGCCTTTTGGACCTTCATACAAATTATGTTTGGGTGGAAACTCTGACACAGGTCTGGAGCAAGCCTGGGGAATTCATATTGATGACCAACCTCCCTCCCCCTCTCCGCAACATATCCATGCCACATTTCCGAACAGAGATTCACATTTTGGCTCATTATTCAACTTGTATGGCACCCAGGAACATGAAACATGTTTCAATCTCTTTGGAAACGTCCATTCTTTGAAGAGAATTCTAAGGTTTGCACCTTCTCCCCAAAATAGCGGGAGAAGAGGGGGCAAACTCCAGATTTTTATGTTTTTTCATTGAAATTCAGGAGTTGCGCTCCCCAAACCCCCCTTCCTCTGTTAGGCATTCTGAATTGTACACGGTTGCATGCTCTGATGTAAAACAAAACTTATCCGATGTAGATTGCTCCCATAGTGCCAGAGTTATAACAATTTACCTCCAAATATGCAAATTACCTATTTTTCGTAAAAAACAGTTTCACATTTTGTCTTATTATTCAACTTGTATGGCACCCAAGAACATGAAACATGTTACGTTCTCTTCAGAAATGTCCATTCTTTGAAAAGAATACTAACGTTTGCGTCCTCTCCCCAAAATTGCGGGGGAAGAAGGGGCAAACTCCAGATTTTTGTTTTTTCCATTGAAATCCGGGGGTTGTGCGTGCCCCCAAGCCTTTCCTTCCTCGGTCCGGCGTTCTGAATTGTACACGGTTGCATGCTCTGATGTTCTAGCTGCAAAACAAAACTTATCTGAAGTAGACTGCTCCCATAGTGCCCGAGTTATAACAATTTTCTTCCAAAAATTCAAATTACCTATTTTTTGTAAAAAAAAAAAAATCACATTTTGGCTTATTATTCTACTTCTATGGCACCCAAGTACATGAAACATGTTTCATTCTCTTGAGAAATGTCCATTCTTTGAAAAGAATACTAAAGTTCGCGCCTTCTCCCCAAAATAGTGGGAGAAGAGGGGGGCGAACTCAAGATTTTTATGTTTTTTTTTCATTGAAATTCGTAGGTCGTGCCCCCAAACCCCCTTCCTCATTTCGGCATTCTGAATATACACTGTTGCATGTGCTGATGTTCTAGCTGCAAAACAAAACTTATCCGAAGTAGATTGCTCCCATAGTGCCTGAGTTATAACAATATTCCTCCAAAAAGTGTTTGAATTTAAAATTCCCGCCGAGAAGCCCGGGCGAGAGAAATTTATATCTCTCTCTCTCTTTCTCACTCTCTCTCACTCTTTCTCTCTCTCTCTATCTCCTGCCATCACTGGTTTCTGGCGCCGTGGTTGTGTTGCGCATAAAACAGGCCTAAAAGTTGAGGCCGAAACTTACGAACGATATTTCCTGTTCCCGTGCAGAGTTCCATAATGATATCTTTAAATAAATAAATAAATTTAAAAAAAAAAAAAAAAAAGTCAATGAAGACGAAATTCCCTGAATTTTTTTGACACCTCAAATTCCCTGACTTTACCCGGTTTTCCAGGTCTGTCGACACCCTGCACACAATACGTAATGCCATTGTTTTGTAATGCAACTACTCGGTCGAGTAGTTCGGATCCCACTGAGTCCCAATTAGCCTTTCTGTGCATAAAGTGGGCAAAGAAATTCATTTTTTTCTGAGACACTTTTAACTGCTTAATGAAAACTTTCCCATTTCTTTCACTTGTTTTGGTTATGCATAGTTGAGGACACAGTCTCTCATGATTCACCACCTTCAAATTTTTGGTACAAGTTCTTGAACTGAATGGTTTTCATAGAAGATCCCTAATAGAGTCCTTACCTTCACCACTCCAAATTGATGGCTCGATTAGTTTGTCAACGCTGGTGTAACAAAAACACAACACAGAACAGAATAACTCAGGATGATGGCCACAGTAAAGAAAACACATATCTACAGCTCCCACGCTTCCAAATGTGCCCTCTTCCTGACCCTGTTTGCAGTGTTACATACCCTCTATATTTCGGAGTCACTGACCACATGACGGATATGTCCAAGTATTGGCTGGTGATTTTATTTCTTATAAATACCATACGAGCGGTACTCACTAACTTCATAAGCTAATTTGTTCATTACTGTTAAAATTCACACATGAATACTCATACCAAGTTAGGTGGTACTACAGAAGCATAGGAAATTCTGGAAGTTAGCAACACTTGTGGCCAGCGTGGACGATGTGTTTCCATCACCCTTGCGAAAGACGAAGAGGACCGGGGATCGCTTGCGGATGACCTTCCTTTTCATGAAAGAGAAGGACAGTGACCATGCAAGAACTGCATAAGTCACTCAAAAAGTGCAGAGAAAGGCGAGCAGTCCTCTTCCTTCCAATCTGGATCAGCTGTGCCACGTTGCAGAGCCTCGCGGAGGGTGCAGTCAATACGACAGGAAATGAAAAGTCTGCATATGTAAATATGTTAAAGTAGATAAATTACATTGAAAAACAAACTTAAGATAGCAAAAATGTTTTTTTTAAAAAACAACACAATCGGCACTTGCTCCACCTTCCTTTACCGCACGCTTCTGCCTGAAGGTTAACAAAATAACAATAAAAATATTCCGTAAAGAATGATAGGCATCAAAAGAGTCCATGCTAGAACTTCAGATTTCTAAAATATGTTTAGCAGGAAAATGTTTAAAAAGAAATAAAAAGGTTACCTTTATTATCAACTTCCCACTCAAATCAAGCTGTGCATATGATTGGTCCTCATTTCCTCCACCATGGTATGCATTCATCTTTGCTTAAAGATCTACAAAACAAACAATTTCTTGTTATGAATTCAGCATTGTAACTTCCACACACACAAAAAAAGGATAGCATTAAGTAAGGCATTGTGAATTGTATACTATTGATAATATAGGGGGGGGGAAGTGTCACTTAAACTATCTGGTTCAATTTGGTAATGTAACATTCTTTTGTTGCACAAGGCATTCATATGTCCTACCACTATTGTGATATAGGAATTGTTGGGTATGAAAAATAAGGGAGCAAATAAGTAGGGTTACCAGACGTCCAGATTTTCCCGGACATGTTCTACACTTTAGCCTTATGTCCGGGAGGAATTTGAAAAATATCATAAATGTTCTACATTTTGAGCGTTACATAATATTAATTATAAAAATAGGAAACAGACAAAAATCATGCAAGTTACAAGTCTATGGTCTGCGCTTCCAAACTCAATGGTGAAATTTATTTTGATTCAGTCACTGCACAAAAAGAAAAAAGTTTGTCCTGCTATTAAGCAAACGGGAAAATGGAAGCACTTAATGAACAAAGTTTTGGAACCACTTTCTAATAACGTCACTGTTCAATGCCTGAGCAGAATTTCTTGCATTAGGGTTTATACTGATGGAACAAGGTGTTGCCCATTGTTATTCAATATTCAATATAATTTGATTGTAAAGCAGAGGTATAGAGAACAAAGATATTCAGGGTGTCTGTCAGTCAAGAAAGTCATGGTAGTCAAGAAATATTAAAGAAATCAAGAAGTAGGTCAAGAAGTCAACAAAAAGGCAATTCTTGTGGTCAAGAATTTTTGCTATCATAATGACTGACTGGTTGATTTAGTTTATTTTACTTCACTTTTTTCTGTCCTTTTAACTAATCCCGAAGATGAAGATGAATGGTGGTAACATAAGATGGATGAAGGGACAGTCGCAAATATAATATAGGGACAACTGACACAAGCCCTACATAAGATTATACTGGCTGTGAGTCCAGATGCCAAAGCCTTGCTAGTCTGCCAAACACAGTTCAGGATGCATTAATACGAGAAAGCAGATGAAATTCTCTTCTTAAATTCAGCTTCAGTTTTTATCTTAACTGTCCCTTTGGTAGGGGTTTTCATTAAATAAATATTTATTTTCTTAATTACTAAATTCCAGCTTTACCTAAGTAGGAGTCGAAAAAATAAACGTTAAAGAAAATGGAAAAAAGGTCTAGAAGAGTCCAGAAAAATTCAAGAATTCTGGATGTGTTATTTTGGTAGACACCCTGTTATTGAACTTAAAACTACCCAAAATTAAACTTCACAAACCATTTTAAATTACAGTAATTGTTGTAAATATTTGTTTGCCATTACAGGTCTTAATTCAAATGTTGAGAGAGTACTTTCATTACCATCAGCACAACATACTCACGAGAGAAATTATTTTTTCATAAAGTCTGTAAAATGTTCGTTTGTACTGGTCCCTATAATTTCAAATTGACTGTTTACTCTAATGTTTGCAAGTTTTGAAATTTTGCATTTAAAAATTCATTAAGAATTCATTTCTTAAAACTGAAAAGTGTCATTTTTCAACTACTTTCAAATGTGTTCTATAGAAATATGTATTATTTATTGAGAATGTTTTGTGTCCTACATTTTGGGACAGCATGTCCTACAATAACCTTACAGCGATCTGGTAACCCTACAAATAAAGAATACCGGAAGTATCTTCAATTGCTTTCAA
Organism: Lepisma saccharinum; assembly: GCF_977018435.1. Lineage (NCBI taxonomy): Eukaryota > Metazoa > Arthropoda > Insecta > Zygentoma > Lepismatidae > Lepisma > Lepisma saccharinum. Next base: position 61,761,310 of record NC_139234.1, on the reverse strand, counting down.
ATTCCGCATAGTGACTAATTTTGACCTCATAATCATGAATCTGCAATTAAAATTTGGCGGTCACGTCTAGAAATCTCAATATAAGCCGAAAAAAGTGGGTTCGTGAACGGACTAAACACCATTGATTTAGGAAGACAACTATTTTTTGCAATGATTAGCGTTTCAAAACTATGTTTACGATCCCCCTTGGTAACACTTCCGTATAGTGGAGACACCTAGAAATTATTTATTTTGCACCTTTTGTTACATTGCTAACGTACAATTCTGCATTGCATAACATTTCTTTAGGTGTAATAATTAATTTCTAATGGAAATAATGTCTATTTCTTACATTTACGACCTACTTACTGCTCTTCCTTTTCTCCGTTCTCTAACACGCAATATGGCGATAGCTTACTGGTTCATCGCGTGATGTGGCAGTGTTTTGTGGATTTGGAGTGTGAATGCAGTGTTTCAACCTTATTCACCGAAAAATACCTAATACCTCGTTAGCCCCACAAACCAGTGGCATTAGCCCCACAAACCATATCCGGTAAGCTTAGGCAAACATAGTTAAAAAAAAACTTCACAACGCATCCTAGACACGCCATCATCTTGCGAAAACACTGTGTGGTTTGCAACACTTATTGGGGTTACGTAATCTAAAACACGTGAACATCGTGTTCAAGTGCAGAAAGCAAATGGCAGCAACAGCAATTCCGTGTATGCGATATCGCCCGAACGGATTTCTTCAAATTTACAGGAGAACCTAGTTACTGAAATCAGTTTCTGTAGCATTGTCGAAGTTCTTCGAGGTATTTTCTTTCACGGAAACTGAAAACTTCACCATAGAATGCTGCAGAACAAGAAATAATCACTTTTTATGTAAGGATTTTCTGTAAAGCGACAACATTATGCCGTTGTTTCCATTATGTATACTTCGCAACATCTTATTTGACCGCCCAGAAAGAATTCTAAGTCCCGAATTCGTAAACTTAGCAACATTGCACTTCGGCTCCAAGTGAGAGTAGCCAACTTTGAGATGGTCCTTCCACTAGACGAAAAACGCTGCGGTGAGAGGTTTTCAATTTTGCACTTTCCATGAACTTAGAAACTATAAACTGCTATTATAATACACAATCAAACAGAAATAATAAATTGGAAAAAGAACCTTGAGGAATTTTTATGATTCTGCTTGCTTGACTTGAAATTAGAGGGGTTTGAAACACCGAATAGAGTTTTCTCCACCTGGAGGATATCGCCATCAAATTTGTGGAGAAAGAAGCAAATTTGTGAGGAGTTTATGAGACATTTTATTTACAATAGCTTGCATAATATCGAACAGTTCTCAAAAAATAATATTTTTCACGACTTGACGAGAAAATGTGATTGGAACACAGGAAAAACGTAAATATGTTTTTAAGGGTATTACGTCATGAAGTTAACATAGAGCAGTTGGTTACACCCTGCTATCCTTATTTTTCGTCAAGCGTGAAATGTCGCGGGTTCAAATCCCACCCTCCTCACATATATTTTTTTTTGCTGAAGAGAGACCGTTGATATTAGAATATTTAAAAAATGAATCCGATGCACACTTGAGGGATGTCCCCCTTCTGTGCATATTTCCCCTTAGAAGTTGCAGATTTCCAGTTTTTAAAGTTAAAACTTTTTTTTTAGTTATTGTTCATATGTTGTGTTAACACACACATTGTGATTAATTCACAAATCACATATATGTATTCAGGATGCAAAATGTAATGTTATTTAAGTTATGTAATGTTTGTTCTTTACTGACACCTAAAATATTGATTATTTGACTTCGATATACTAAAACAAACATATACAGTTATGTTAAGTAGTGATGTAGTGCATTACTGTAATGAAGGAGAGTGTTTAATGAGTTCAAATTGCTAAGATTGGTAATTTTTTGTCCGACTGTTGTCAATCCCCTCACGACCATCTTACCATGCATCTAAAAATAATAGTAAATCGCCAATTAACATAAGTAAATGGTTATTGCGACGGAGGCCGATTCGATAAGAAACTACTAATAAGTATTTATATAATGAGTGACAAACAAAATATTCAAAACCTCATAATGATCGTTAATTCGTCACTGCCTTTGTATCTAAAATGTTTGTCTTCTTTGAACAGAAAGTACGAGTATCAGATATAACAAACTTTCCTCACTAACTTTGCAATATTCAATACCACCATTACAGACTTTGCTCTACGTAACTTGATTCTGCACATTCCACGTGGCATGTAACTTCCTCCTATCATCGAAACAACTTTCTCTTACTATTTCCTTTCACCTCCTGAAATACAGAGACCAATGTTAGCTTGTTAGCATGGTGGATAAACTTTACATCCAACTATAAACTCCTGATAAAAATTCTGCCTAGGTGGAGAATCGAACCTACGACCTCTCTCGTGAGAATCAAGCATGCTACCTTTCCTCCTGGTAGGTCATGTTATGATTAGCTACCAGTTTGAAGAAACCAATTCACACATAATGTCATGTCTATAATTTCCTCATGGCAAATTTCATTAGGAAAGGAATTCAGAAAAAATCGAGAAATGCTGAAAGGGAAAGATGATGTCTATTGGTGTTTGGTCATATTTTGTAAATTGTGTAAAAATTCCATGTTTTGAACAAGCAATTGTTTAGTTATGAAGTCTTTTGTTATTTGTTTAAGGTAGGAACAGGAGAGTGAAAAGGAGTAATTTGAACCAGAACCCGGTTGCCAAGAAACTTCAGTTTTTTTCCAAAGACTTTATGAAAAGAGAGTGGAAAGGCATATTCAACATATGAAATATAAAATATGTGTAAAAATAAAACAATAGAAACCCTGCAAGATAATACTAACAAACTTCAAACTATGAAAACATATTTTCGTGGTGGAAAACTGCAAGTCATTTTCGAAATATGAACTTGATGTTTCTCTGTATTAGAAAGTGGAGATATGGGTGGAGATCCCTCAGCAAGAAAAAATTAAGTAAGCCGATTCCCTCCCTCCAACTTTTTCAATGGTCATAATTAGTAATTAGGGTCCAGAAGTTGAGGAAATATCAACTTTTTTTCTGACCCTTAAAAACAATGCCAAACCTGATATCATGTCCGTTTCCCTTCAGTTAGAGCCTGAAAACACTTTCTATTTTACAATTATTTTGCATTTTTCAGCCTTTTATGGCTTTTAGTTTATTTGTCAGTATTCTTAACAGTTTTTGTTTCATTTTTTACTTATTTTTTAGGTTTATTTTTCTCCTCCCCTGTTGTTTCATGCACTTTAAATGCATTTACTAGTAAAACTTACATATTTAGATTTCTTGACATGGTCCTTTTAGCAAATTCACTATGAATCGAAAATACGGTCAATGGAAAAGCATAATATCATTCTTAACTGAAATGTTTGGCAATGGATTAAAATACTTTGTGTGAACACTACTTTGAGGTTCTTTTTCTGGACACTATTATCGCTTTAATCTGTGGTTTTAAAGTAAAATTAGTCAAAATATTAAATGAAATTATACTCTATCGTACGCGAAGCAGAACTGTATTTTCGGATGTTGGCCGACTACAGTATCGTAGAAGGCCCACTCTGAAAGGAGATGTATTGGTTGATTTGGTGTTTTAAGTCAACTTATGCACAGTAAAGCTAATTGGGACTGGACCTACAGTTTAAAGTGGTATCCGAACCACTGTGCAATGAGCCTCCAACTGATATTAAAAAGGGGACACCTTGATTAAAACATGCTGTTTAAGAACATGTATTTATGATATATTAATTCTTAATATGTGTTAACATAGCTTTTGACAGCTAAATGAAAAAGGTCTTGCCAAATATCCTGCCAATCAATGAAAAATCAAGAAGATAAGTAGAAACATTTCCGAGGTATGCATCCCATAAATATTTACAGTGATTTAATGTCATCTTATATTACATTATTATAACACTTCATACTACATAAATAACAATACAAAAAAGAATCAGGAGTGGGTGAGATTTGAACCTACGATGTTTTGTTCTTGCCGAAAAAGCAAAACAAGACGACCGCTTAACCAACTGCTCCAGGGGATTGCTAACGTGAAAGCCTGTAAAACAAGTTGATCTAAGTTGAAATAACGTTTTGCCAGAGTTCCAAACTGTGTTTCGCCACAGATCAGGGAAAAGACGCACCTTGTAGAATCGTCCAGTATTGTGCAATTTATCTTTACTGTAATTTTACCTAAAATCGAGAGAAATTTGCTTCATTGCATTGATATGTGATTTCAATTTGCTCCAGGTGGTGGAGAATAAGTTCAGTGTTTCCAACTGCACATAAATTCCCCTATTTTCTATTTCCAATTTACGATTTTTGTTTAATTGCATATTATATTACTGGTTTAGGGTTTCTAACTTCATGGAATGTGAAAGAATGAAATAAATTCACAAGAGCGTTTTCGTTTAGAAAGAAAAACTGTTGCTAAGTTGGACACTATTTGTGACCTCTGAAGCGCTATGTTGCCAAATTTACGAATTCAGGACTTTGAATTTTTTCAGGGTGGTCAATTAAGATGTTGCGAAGAGTACCTGCAGATGGCGTGAGCGTCGAAAGTCAAGCGGTCTTGCCAGCATTTCAAAACGTGCCTTTTTTTAAGATTTTTTTAACTATGCTTACCTAACCTAACCTTTCTGGAAATGGTCCATGAGGCTATCGTGAATGGTTTTTGGGGCTATCCATCAATGGTTCGTGGGGCTATCGTGAATAATTTTTGGGGCTATCTGTCAATGGGATATCGTGAATGTTTTTTTGGGGCTATCCATCAATGGTCTGTGATGACATAATGAACACGAAAGTAGGTATTTTTCAGTTAAGAAGGTTGAAACACTGCATATCCATTCCAAATCGACAAAACACAAGCACGACGCACGATGATCTTTGACAAGTGTACGCCATATTGTCTGTTACCCAAGCGGAACAAGGAAGACAAATAATGACTCGTAATATGAAAAGTTGACACTATTTTATGGAAAAAGGCATAACTTCACCTTAAAGAATCTTTCGCAATGCAGAATAGAAAAGTATCAATGCTAAAATTAAAGAGTGAGAGGTGTTCGGGCGATATCACATAATTACCGAGATATTTTCCCAGAAGAAAATATGAATTGGCGTTAAAAAGGATAAAAAACTTATACTAATCTGAGCAGATAGGCAAGTACAAATGTCAAAAATATATAAAAAAAAGAAAAAGTTATAGGTGTCTCGGGAATATCAGATTTTTACCGATACTTCCGGTATTCGTAATATATACCAAAATAAGATTTCACTTTCAGAGATAATTATTTGAAAATGAAATATTTGCAGCCTCATTTACTAAAATTCTCTTCTCACATACCTCCAAATTTGGTCATAGAACAATTGAACCTCCGTAACATGTTACTGGTCTCAAAATTAGCCAAAGTTGATTCAATGACAGTGTGTTAAATTTTGGAGAACGAGTTTACAAGACCGGACCACTCTCCAATTTCTATGAAATTTCGCCGGCTCCGGTACCCTTTTCTACACCCTCGATTTTCCGCACTCCTCAAATGTTTTCGTTACAAAAATTAGTTCTTAATAAGAAACGATGTTCCTTAATAGCACGGAAAGTAACTACGTGCTAGGAAACTTACGTTTTTCTATATTTCCATTCCTTATGTAACGTCAAAACGGTTTTGCAGTGATTTCATCATGGTGCATCTTGGATTCATGTCACAGGCGCAAGTCTGAAGATTTCGGATGATCGATTTATGTCACAGGCGCACGTCTGATTTTTTATTTTTTTCTTCTTATGATTGACTTGTGCAATGGGAACATTTGCGATTGCGATATGTTATTTGTGTGATATATTGGCGGATTGGACATTTCAGACATTGGATTTCATTTATGCGACTTCAGAAATTGGAATAATTATTTCTTTTTGGCAACTGCAGGCCATAAACGGGAGGGTTGTTTTTTCTAAATGACTTGTGGGATGGGATAATTTGCGACTTCTAATTTTTATGATGGGAAGTGAGTGGAGGGTGGTACTCTGTGGAAAAGGACAACAAGGACTTTCAACGTAGGAGTTACTTCATTTTTGGACTTACAAATTGAACTTCAACCCACAATTCAATACCTGGCCTTGGTAAAAAGAGGTAAGTTACATTCTTAGGTTTAATTTTAGCCTTCATTTTTGGCATCTTCATGTGTCAATGTGGAAAACGGTGAGAAATAGTGTTGGGGGCAGGTGACTCTGGTTAATTTCTAACATGCCTTTAAAAGAGACTCTATAGATAAAGGTGGGGCCGCGGTAGCGGTAGGGGGCGGTAAGTCAATTACCCCAGGGGCGGAGCCTGGAATTGGTGGGAAATTTGGACTCGACAATTTCAAACGACAAAATCTCAACTTTAAACGGCTGTACAGTCGTAAATACTTCTTTCCGCGCTCCATTTTTTTAATATTCACAATTAGGATCACATAATCTTCATAATGAAAGAAAAAAAAATGAAAATTCGAATGTGTAGAATAGGGTACCCGACCCATTTCGCCTGCTCACTAATTGTGAACTCCTAACCACGAATCTGCATGTAATAATTTGTGGTCGAGTATGGAAATCGAAAAAACAACAAAATAAACTATGTTTTCTTAACGTAACGTAACCCTACCATAAGAACAGTAGCTCCACGAAACACGCCATTTTCATGTTAGGCAAGACAAAGTATAGTTCTCTTACCCAAAATATTTTTTCTTTGTATTTATGCTAATGGAACCTAACCTAACCTCGTCTGACGTCAATATTCAAGGTAACAAGATTGTTGTGCATAAAGGAATGCCATTAACGAATTTAGAGGTAAATATGCGATAACGCCCGGACACCTTTAACTCATTTATTTCCTTAATTTTATCACTGGTACTTACTGTTTCTGCATTGCGGAACATTCTTTAAGGTGAAGTTATGCCTTTTTCCATAAAAAAGTGTCAACTTTTCATATTACGAGTGATTATTTGTCTTCCTTGTTCCACTTGGGTAACAGACAATATGGCATGCTCTTGTCATGGATCATCGCGCCGTGCTTGTGTTTTGTCCTTTTGGAGTGGGTATGCAGTGTTTCAACCTTCTTAACCGAAAAATACCTACTTTGTGTTCATTGGTAAATGTTTACTATCCTTCGGACACCTATAACTTCTGAGTTTCGTCAATTTTTGACATTTGTACTTACCTATCTGCTCTGCGGATCATTTTTTAACGCATATTCACATTTTTTTGATCAATTTTATCTTAAAAAAAAGTGTTTTTGTAACTGAAGAACGTACGTTTCCGCAAATGGTTTGTGGGGCTATGCGAGAATGGTGTGTGTGGCTACGCATATTTTTTTCGAAACCAATTTTTAACTATTGTAACCTATTGTGACCCTACCCAAACTAACCTTACCGGAAATGGTTCGTGGGGCAATGCGTCAATGGTTGAATTTCCGGAACGAGTTTACAATACCCGACCACTCTCCAATTTCTATGAAATTTCGCCTACTCACTAATTGTGAACTCCTAATCACGAATCTGCATGTAATAATTGGCGGTCAAGTATGGAAATCGAGAAAAAAAATGAAATAAACTATGTTTTCTTAACGTAACGTAACCCTACCATAAGAACAATAGCTCCACGGAAGACGCCATTTTCCCAACATGAAGAAATCAACAGGCAAGATAAGGTATAGTTCTCTTAGCTAAAATATTAATTTTTATTTGTATTTATGCTAATGGAACCTAACCTAACAGGCCTAACCTAACCTCGTAGGCATTCCTCGTCTGTCGTCAACAAGATTGTTGTGCGTAAAGGAAGACCATTAGCTAATTAATTGCGAAAGAAAGATGGTTCCGAATTGCTGTGTATGGACAATCACCGTGGTAAATCGCAAGGTTATTTTACAAGTTGTACACGTAAATGTACAATTTTAACAAGTGACCGCCAAATATGAACTACAGATACGTCATCAGGACACCGAAATTAGTAAGTAGGCGAAATTTTATAGAAATTGGAGAGTGGTCCGGTATTGTAAACTCATGCCGAATTTCCGCTATGAAACATTCCCACATCACACAAAACACCTTCCAGATGTTAGACAATACTACAGGAACTTATTACGGTAAGTAGTTTCTTCCGTAGAAATGAAGAAATCTGTCCGAAGGATAGTAAACTAGTACCAATTTGAGTAAGTACTTTCTCCTGTAAATTTGAAGGAATCCGTCCGGGCGATATCTCATATTTACCAATTGAGAAATAAAGATGGTTCCGAATTGCTGTGGATGGACAATGACCGTGGTAAAACGCAAGGTTATTTTACAAGTTCTACACGTAAATGTACAATTTTAACAAGTGACCGCCAAATATGAACTACAGATACGTCATCAGGACACCGAAATTAGTAAGTAGGCGAAATTTTATAGAAATTGGAGAGTAGTCCGGTATTGTAAACTCATGCCAATTTTGGGAGGATTGCGATTTACTCTAGTCTAGATAAAACGAAAACTTTCCTCACTCTAGAATTCTGCGCTGTGCTTTGAATGGTTGCCGTACGTGTCATTCACATCGACACGTACCTATTGGCACGTCATGCATTTTACCAACAGCCTTACTTAGAAATGTATGTTACTTTAAGACATAAGATAACGGCGCTATGACTGATCATGTGTATATATAAAATTCAAATAGCGAATTGAACAATCTTACAATCAACTCTGAGCGAGACTGAAAAACCGGTCACAAAACTATTATTTACAATTACTAATTGCTCGTTCAGGTTCAAGTGTCATCTTATAACAACATTCACATCATACCTAGACGCCACAGATCCTAAGCAAACATATGGGATGCAAACTTCGTGATTATAATGAAATTCTTCCTTGTAACTGCATCACAAAATGCGTACTTCACAGAGACGACAGAGAGATTTAACCTGTTCACAGACTATGAGTCAAAGGAGTGAAGATAAAGAAGACAGAAATAGAACACAGAATATATTGTCCTCACAGTCAAAGGATGTTTTCCGCGGTTACGCCCGAACTCAAAATTGTGCGATAAGGGAGATCCCACAAGTAAAGAGATTTTCGTACATTTTTCAGCTCTCGCTACCGTAACACAAAGTTGGCAAAATAATTGTGCATGGAATTTTTGTACCTAGTAGAGTGAAGTATAATATATTCATTCAAAAATATTTTTCCTAAATTGAAGATTGCGTGTTATTTTTCTTCTTCTAACGAAACATTCAACATGTAGTACTTGGCACTAGTGGTGCCAAGGTCTCCATAAGGACGACGACGAATGCTGTCTGAACAGGATTAAGTGAATTAATTTATAATATTTAATAATCATTTATTTCCGCATAACAAAAAAATGTTTACCAATACAATTAGAAGCCTTGTTCCACGACAAGCTTCGCAGCGTAAGGTTAGTGCAGTGCTGTTTTGCAAGTTACGAAATTTAGTATATGTGTAGGTAAATGATTAAAGAGTTTGTATTTATCATATTTCTTCTGAAAAGTTTTCATTTGAAAGAGTACGTATTCAATACAAACTGTAGCCTACATCTGGCGATAGAAGGTTCGAAAATTCAAGCAGTATTTTATAGGTCAACTTGAACACTGAATGCGCACGTGAATTCAGCATGACACTCTAAACGGCTCAAGTTCCATTTGTTTTATTGCGATTTCACCATGCTACGTATGCATTTTTTACGTGATTCGATCTCGATTTACGTCTGTTAACACATACTGCGGAGTTTTATCGATTACTTACTGCGTGTTTCCTTGACAATGGATTTTCACTTCCATAGACTTCTACTAGCCAACAGACATTCGAGGGTGTAGAAATAAGAACTTAATTTCATTATTGTCCCGGTACTAGTTTACTATTCGTCGGACAGATTTCTTCATTTCTACAGAAGAAACTACTTACCGTAATAAGTTCCTGTAGTATTGTCTAACATCTGGAAGGTGTTTTGTGTGATGTGGGATTGTTTCATAGCAGAAATTCAACCATTGACGCATAGCCCCACGAACCATTTCCGGTAAGGTTAGGTTAGGTGGGGTCACAATAGGTTCCAATGGTTCCCAATTTCTAGACGTTTCCGACAAATTTTAACTTTAGATTCGTGATTAGGAGGCCTCAATTAGTGACTATGTCAAATATGAAGAAAATCGGAGAGGGGTCCGGTCATCTCAAGTCATACCTTTTTGAAATAAAAGCAATGCAAATTGTCCTAGCAGAAAGGGAAACTGTTCTGATTGTTTTATGATATTTTCAAATTGTTCTAGCAGAGAGAGTAATTAAATCATGTGAAAAATGCATACACAGCATAATGAAATTGCAATAAAACAAAAGGAAATTGAGCCTCCCAAGAAATATTAAGCCAGTATCACACGGCAGTTAATTGGGTCTTCACTTCCCGACCCACCTCAGACTCAAAACTACCATAAGTTTTTTACATGTTTAATTCACGAAGGCAGCAAAAGGAGTCTTACACGATCCTTAAAATCGCATCTTTAAAAATGGAGACTGCACAAACATGGTATACCACTTCACAAGTTTAGATGCTAATAACAGCTGAAGATAAGGGAAAATAATGTTTTCTCTTAAAAGAATAGGAGAATAACCGTTGACACTGTTGAAAAATGGATCACATGTAACCCGTGGCAGTGAATGTGAGTATATAACATATGTTATTTCAAGTTGATATACCACTTTACAGACACACTAGCACAAAGTTGCAAAACCTGTATATCACGATAGAAGTTACATCTTCTAATTAAACCCTTCTCGTCCGGTTTTGAAATATATTTCCCAATATGAACTAGTCAAATACATAATCTTCACAACATTCAAAGTGTGAAAATTGTGGTGTTTACATTAAGTTACCATATTATATTTATATTTCATTGATACTTCTTTGCTCCTAAAATACTTATTGTGCAATTTACTTTGAAGTCCATGAAAAACTAATTACAATTCATAATTTATGTATATCATTACAATACTAGCAGATTTATTTACTGCAGTGCTACACACAGCACAGTCTATCTGCATACAGCCAACGTACTATAGAGTACATACATACGTATTTGGCCAGTGTGCTCCTCAATTCTGATTGGTAGTTCTATGGTATTAACGATGAATTTAAAGACTGTTTCTATCTGTCGGGAACTGAATAAGAGAAAGCTCTCACACGATCGTTAAGTAAGGAAGCTAGAAGTCGATCGCGAAGTGAAGACATACTTAAGTGCCGTGTGAGACTGGCTTTATGCTATGGTATTTTTATACACCCCAGTTCAGAGAACCATGCTCATAGGTAATTTTGATTATAAAAATACACATAAAAAGCAAGCCCCTGTGCCATGAAGGCAATACTGAATGTAAGAGGTAGGGTCTTGCACAGTCTCGCACAGCCAGATTGGAGCAGTGTGATGAGAACCATGCTCCATGCCCATGGACAAGCACATGGGGAGTTTCACTGTTGCAAGAACATCGAGTTCTGGGTTTGTAAGTCCCAGTGAGTGCATGCGTGGTTCCATTGTGTTCAGTGTCATTATTAGGGCTCGGAAGTTGAGGAAAAAGATGAGGACAACATAATACATGTTCATTTTGGGTCATTGTAGGCCAGAAAAAGGTGGGTTTAATTTGTCCTTTTTTTTGCCTTTTTCGGCATTTTTTGGCTTATTGGTCCTTTTTTTAATTTGAACCATTCCTGAAACGAGAGAAAAACATTTTTGTACGACTGAAGCAGGTACAGTACAAGGTCCATTAACCGTAACTTGTCTGGAAAGTGGCAACTTTATCTTGTTTTGAAGCTTTCAGTTTTTTCGCACTGTGCGCTCCATACTACCAGAATTTTTTATTCATTAAATATGTAATTAAAACTGAAGTTATTAATTAATTTGGATCACATTTATACGTCCTTTTTACCATTTTTAGGTCCTTTTTTAAAAATATTTTTAGGTCTTTTTTTTGGCAATTTATAGGTCTTCAACTTCTGAGCCCTATTATTTTAATGTAAAGAGGTAGAAATTCTGCTTCATATAAGTAAATACAGAAGCTAACTTATCCAATCTAAAGCACTTGTATTTTACTAGTGTGCTACAAGGACTCATAAAATATGTCCCCACAGTCAAGTACTAAAGTAAATGTCATTAAATTATGGAATTGGGATCACCTTTCTTTGCAAAGTATGATTTAATGGTTTTATACATCAATGAATAACAAAATTAATTGTTTTGAGAGAAGTGTTACATTTTGTATATTAAATGTAAACATTAAGTTGCAACATAAAATAATATCTCATATATATATTTACTTTTTCCATTGCTAACAGTTTGCATCTTGGTACAACGTGAGTAAAGATGTAGCAATTAAGATGTTTCCTGACTTTATTGATATATCTATGGTAATTGAGATAATTTAGTGTTACTTGATTGTGTTTTGTTACTGCTTATCATTGACTTAAAAAATAAATAGCATTTTCTCTAATTACTGTTATACTAATAATCCAGATGCCAATGTTACCATATTAATTTTGATCATGTAAGCAGATCTCTTTATAACAAATAGAAAAATCTTTTTGCCCATAAGCAAGAAAATCATGCATATTTAAATCATAATACTTCCTTATTTGGCAGTAATAACTGAAAAGAACTTAATATAGTTCAACAGGTAATGATATTAAGTGTTGGTTTAGTTTATGTATGTTTGTGTGTGTGTGGCTGTTAGCATGCATGTTCACAGAAACTAGACATAGTTTCATAGTTAATAACTTCTATGCAAAAGCAGTACTATTTGAGAAGCTTACGTACATCTCCACCAAGATGAGAAAAAGCCTGACAAACTAAAGTGAATTTGTTTTCTTCTCTCACTTTGTCCTTATGCCAGAATGCCCCCGTGCTGCAATATTTATAACTTCCCTCCCTAGTTTTTTTGTCAAAAAAATCAACAACATTAAATATTACATTTCTACTTTCACTTTGTATGTTTTTTCCCCTTCAGTATGATTCAAACATTTGGCATTGAATAAAAGTCTTAACGGTGTGTTGAAAGTCATACATTTGACAATACAAGGGCAGGAATTACATGGCAAGTAGCTGATTGCATTGTCCACGTGCCCTCTGACAATGCCAGAGTTTTTCTAATTTCTTGGTGGACCTGTTTCACACTTAATACAAGGGCTGTTCAAAAAGAAACCAAACTTTTACAAAATTGATAAAATGGTAATATTAACCAGCTATTTGGACCTGTTGCCTTTAAAGTACTCCCCTCCACTGTGCACACACCGCTCCCAACACTAGTTTTGGAATGGCCTGTAGGTCCCTTAGCAAATTCTGCTTGACTACTTCTATTGTCTGGAAACCGTGACTTTTGAGGGTTGATTTCAACTTGGGGAAGAGGAAGAAGTCTGCTGGTGCCAAATCAGGGAGAGTAGACCAGTTGTGGAACAGCAGGTGTCTGGTGTTTTGCCAAAAACTCCTGGACAACGAGTGAGGAATAAACACTTGCATTATCCTGATGAACCATACAGGACTTGTTCTGCCACATCTTTGGCATATTGCCCCCCCACCTTTGCTCGTAATAGTTGCATGACATTAACGTAGGATGCTGAATTCACTGTAGAAGCATGTGGCACAAATTTCAAATCGACGATCTCCTGCCAGTCGAAGAACACGTCGCTTTAACATGGCATCTACTCATTTGTCATTCTCAATGGAGGTTTGTCTCAAACATTCCTTGCCATAGGCTTCATGTAACATGCCATATGTCTCTTTGAAAGTTTTCTGCAATTTCACTCAGAATTTCACACATGCTCGCTGCTCTTCTAGTTCCTTCATGATAGGGTAACTGAAAATCGCCGGGGGCACTCAACGAGACCTACTGCATTGCTGCGGTTTGCAACAGCTTTATAACTAAGTTATAACTAAGAACACAGCTAGGCACCACCACTGCCAGTTCTCTTCAATGAATTTCTATACAAACTTTGCACAAAGAGTTCGGTTTTCTTTTGAACAGGCCTTGTATATATTATTTTTTAAAAGCCACTGAGTTACTTTCTGCTGAAAATTTTCTTGCAAAAAAATTGACACACAATTGGTGATTATTTATTGGAATGAAAGATATATACGATTTTCTGGTGTTTAATTTATGTTTCTGTTACGTAATATATTTATATTATTACAACACAAATGATGGAACAAGGAGTCAGCTTTGCTTTAATGATCATTCATTTTATTCTCTCTATATATTGATATACCTGAAACTCTTTCTCTTATTAAACAATGACTTCTTTCTGGCTTGACTACCATGTTCCAAATTCAGGCTGGCTTCTTGGCTTCTGGCTCCCTCTAGTCTCTCGTGATGTTGCAATCTCTCGGTGTGGCCTCGTTAATCAGCGTCAATGGTGTCGAAGATGAAGTGGTGTTGATTTACCATCTCCAGGGGTATTTATCCCTCTGAATTTTATTTTATCTGAATTTTATTTTATCACCTCCAGCTGTTCACCTGGGATACCCCTGGTGTTGGTGGAAAGTTAGTGGAAGTGCACTCACCACTGGTAAGGGCCATTGCCTTGATGACTGTGCAGAACTGAGTGGAAATTTCTTATTACTCGGTTCTGCATCTGGTAGAATTTGGGTGAATGAGCGTTCAACCGGCAAGCTTCAGAGCGATATTTTAAGAAATGGAGATTTCTATTTTTGTGCTCCCAATTTCTTCATCAATATATTTTATTTGTGTTTCTTTTTTACCATTGCTTACAACGATAGTATAACGTAAATAATAATTTTTGTTGTCACCCTCTGTGACAACTACAGGTCTTGTGTTCCAATCCTGGATAAAGCATCTATTCTCCATCTATTTAATCGTTCAACCTTACTGAACAGTTAACCTACAGATATAGAAAAGTAATGTAAAATTATAAAAATTACAATTACTATACTTTTCGCTCTTCAGAAGCAATTGTTTCTGAAAACTGAAATGGCTGTTTTGTAATATAAATTTGTAATGTATACTTGTAATTTATTAATTGTTTGTTTTATTTGGTTTTTCCATTACAGAAGGCATTGTCTTCTTTCTTCACATCAACCAAGAGCAGCTATGCTACTGAAGCATCCTTTGAAACAAAGGTTTGTATTTATAGGCTTAAGAAACAAGAACAAGCAACTTATACTTCTTAAGAAAAAAATATATAATAAACACTTACGTGAGTGAGTATCATTGTTAAAACAATCTTTAAAACGACGTTTCGCAGAGCTACGCTCTGCTTCTTCAGGTTTCTTTCAATCAGCACATAGAATACTTCGTCACGTAAACAAATCCAGGATTGGGTAAAATGGTTTTGGATTAAAAGACGTAAAATTACATGACTGTTATAAATGCCTTAAGGGCTTGACAACACTTCTAGAGGAGCTGTGTTCCCATCCTACCTACAGAATGCAAAAAGGATGGACAGGGATGAGAAGACCGTGTGACATTCCTTTCTGGTGTTCACCACTGGATCACTACGTCACGGTAGCTACCCAATCTCCCTGTGCGGTGGAGTTATGAGACTCTCCTTAATGTTATGCTACACTGAGCATTCTCAGGACGTACGATTAGGAAAAGAAATAGCTTCTTGCCAATTTACAAGTTTAATAACACAATTTACCTTTAAACAAAAACTGCATAATAACAGAAAGATATTCACAAATACAAACACATTTCAATTAAGCTGTGGCTTTTCCTTTATAACAGTGATTTTCACAAATTGAACATCATCTCACGCAACTCAACTTACTTTTTCCTTTTTCATGCACTGTTGTCCCGGCAACGAAATCAATAAAAGATTAGACAGTTCTACAAATATTTATAAACCGGAAATGACTTCCGCTTCCGTTATTGCGTGTAACAAATATACAGCAAAAATTACAAATTTAAATCAACACAAACAACAGTATTGAAACTAACATATAAATCAAACACATTTCTGTGAAATTAACGGAAAACAAATAAAATATGGCCAAAATAAACAAGGCGTATCAAGCATATATAGGGTAATATGTTCATGTAATAAAGAATACATAGACAAACTGGTAGGAACATGGGAATACACTGGGATGAGCATGACAAGGACATAAAGGAACTAGTACCGAAAACGGGGCTAACCAAGCATGTTATAGAAAAGAAACATAAAATTAGAAAAAGAGAAGTGGTAAAGATAGTTTTTAAACAACCCGATAGAAATGTTCATGAGGCAGCATGCATCTGTATAGACAGGGGGAAAAAAAATATGGATGACGGCAACTTGGATGAAAAATGGATCAATATGTTTAAAGGATGGGGTAAAAACTATGACGAGTCTGTGAAATTCCATGTCACGCCGGAAGTGACTCACGCTGCATCGGAAACGATAGAGTTCTCATTGGAAGGAATGTAACACACATACATAACAGCAGTTAGGCAGCCATGTAGGTAGGATGGGAACACAGCTCCTCTAGAAGTGTTTTCAAGGCTTTAAGGCATTTATAACAGTCATGTAATTTTACGTCTTTTAATCCAAAACCTTTTTAACAATCCTGGATTTGTTTACGTGACAAAGTACTTTATGTGCTGATTAAAAGAAACCTGAAGAAGCGGAGCATAGCTCTGCGAAACGTCATTTTAAAGATTGTTTTAACAACGATACTCACTTATGTAAGTGTTTATTATATATTTTTTCTTAATTATAATAAAGTGAGTAAACACACTATCTTAAGATGTATACTTATACCTTTTAGCGAGATTAGTTATTGTGCAAATTTACCTATGAAGTGCTATGCTAATATTAGTATTTGTTTGTAGGATAACTTTCAATGGAGAGAAATGAAGATCCTTTAAAATAAAATATTATCATCTAGTTTTATAGCAGTACAGTATAGTTTTTTTTCTATTCAATATCTCCCGTATTTTTAATATTTTAATGGAGACTGATCATATTTATCAAATTACATAATATACCAGGCATTATCTGTTAGGATCAAAACTGTGTTCATAGCAACCGAGGATTCTACGTTTGTACAAATTTAGGTCAGCATATAGTACTGCATGTGAATCTAAAAATTAGTGTAAAAACTGTAACCAGCACCTACATTTTTGTAGTATTTTTAAACAGTTCAAAAAAGACTACAATTTATAAATTTAATATGCGAAAATATCTTACCTTTAGTATTTTTGTATTCATTTGCAACATGTATTGCTATTATATATTATCCATAATTTCTTTTTTATTTTAAGGAAGATGGCTCAAATAAGTCATTGTATTAAAATCAGTTAAGGTTGTAACATAAACCTTGGAGTATTTTATGAAAGTAATAATGTAAATTTGAAATTATATATATATATATATATATATTATTATTATTATTATTTCAGCCTTATAAACTTCACAAACTTGAAGAAGGTCCCCCAGAGCAAGTAACAGTTACTCGGGATGAAGCATTGGACATCTACACTAAATTACAAACTATCAGAAGGATGGAGACTGCAGCCAGTAACTTATACAAGGAAAAGATTGTTAGGGGTTTCTGTCATCTCTACTCAGGACAAGTAAGTGCTGTTTTTATGTAGATCTCTGAATGGAATAAGGAAATATTCATCTTAAATATCTTTTGAATGTATTTCTGTAAAAATTAGTTACACAAGAAAGTGACTGCTGGCCTCTGTGGCCATAACAGCTACCAGGCCAGAGGTCCCAGGTTCGAACCTTGCAGGGGTTTATCCAGGATTTTTCCCTTGGGGGGGGGTGTAAGTTTGGAAATGTTAAGTGCACATTTTGGACCATTTTAAAATGTTTGCCCTAATTCAATTTGTTCATAGATGTTTCCAGAGATTAACCCCCCTCCCCTCCCTTCCCTTCACGTAACATTTCAGAAGAAAAAAAAAGTCAAATGCTGGAAAAGATGGAAAATATATTTTTGTGACAATGTTAACATTTCAGTCTACAGTTCAGTACTTGATTTAATCAATCGTTAGACAAACACAAGAGATAACATTGAAAAACACAAAATTTAAACATATTATTACCAGGGATCATTTAATGCAATTCTTAAGCTAGTTATGAAGAGATTAGGAACACTTGCGCAATATTTTTTTTTACTGTATTTGTATGGTTCTTATCGTAGGTGTAATTCACATATTATCGTGGGGGGTTCCAATTCATCGATGAAATGTCGGTGAGAATGCATTGCATGGGTGCGTGCGCTCTTGCCTGTCTGAAGTAGTAATAAGTACATGTATCTGCAGATATAATATGACTCTTAAATAAATGAGAATACTGCGAGCGAAGCGAGCAAGAAAATTTTTAGAACTATTTATTTGCAAACTTATAATGCATATTATTAATTAAACATAGCAACAATACTTTCATTTCACAGTATCCCACAATGATTACTCTTTACAATCTTGCTTTGCTCGTTCGGTGTCCTCTTTACCGCAGCACATGCCTCCTGCCCCCTCCTGTTCTAGTTACAGTTAGGAAATATGCATATATATAATTTTAATAGTTCTATGTTGCGAGTGAGTTCCAAATGCCGCTGGTGATTTCAAATCTCTGTTTAAACAATGATTCACAAACTGAAATAAAATAATGAAACTCTAGAGCATGGCCATGAAGACTTTAAAATATAGTGGGAAGTTGAGATGCATGTTTGATAGACAGCTGGGGCCTCCCACATGGTGCAGTGGTAGTGTTGTCGCCTTGTAATCAAGGGGTCCTGGGTTCGATACCCGGAAAAGGCTCAGAGTGGTTCGGATCCCACTTTAAACTGTAAGTCCAGTCCCGATTAGCCTTACTGTGCATAAAGTGGACTTAAAACACCAACTCAATCAATCTATCAATTGATAGACATCTCGTATTGCTTTTGAATGAAATCGATCAAGGAATTTCATATTGAAGTCTTTTTACCCTCACAAAACATTGGAAAACATGCTTGCCGCTGTTGAGAGTTTATCTTTCAAATACTGAACGAGAGACTCTAGGGAATTGTGCCTCTTTGCCTTAAAAGAAAACTAAATAACATGTGCAAATAAACGCATGGCATGTTAGCTGTAAAGGAAAGGCAAGGAATTTTCACTTCTAATTTGAGGTAATGCTTTATTTTAAATTATTTTAAAATTGAATAGCATTTTTTTCACTTTCCAACACAAAGAGCACAATGAAACAAGCAAAATTTTTCTCTCTCCACGTTTTCCAACAAGCAGTGGCATGCATCGTCGTGTCCCCACTGGTGCGCCTATGGTCAAATATAAATTTGGGACTTAATGTAAATAAAATTTCTTTTTATGTTTAATTCCTTATACTTCCTTTGCTTCCTCTGAAAAGTTGGGGGAAAAAAATAATATGTCATTATGTCGGGGAACAGACTAGATAAAAAGAGGAAGACAATTTTTACTAAATCTATATCTTTGCAAACTGACAATAACTTTAATAGGGTGCCAGTAATTTCACAGGGCACTACGACGTTAACGTTTTTCTATTTATATCTGTTTTGCTTGTTTGGCAGACCATTTGTCCTTTGCACCCAGGCAAACCCCGCGTAACCTCCCCCCACCTTTTACAACTCTCTTTCTAATCTCTTATAAAATATAATTTATTTTACAAAGGTAAGAACTCTTAAGGCCACAAAAATTGTCACACACATCAACTATAGACGTGAATGAATCACTTAGGTTCTACGTGAATTAAGTGGTTCACTAAGTGATTCAGTGGAAGCAAGTGAAATGGAAGATTACATTTATGACCCCCTCACGAATCTCGTGACCCTATACCGTTCACTCAAAGCGAACTCAATGATTTAGTTAGAGACCTAAATTTATCTACAGAATCAGCTGAGCTTCTTGGTTCCAGACTTAACGAAACGAACTTGCTGGCTCGTGGAACAACATTTTCCTGGTACAGACACCGAGAGAAAGAGTTTGTGCCTTATTTCTCGAAACAAGATTCTCTCGTGTTTTGTTGTGATGTGTCCGGTTTGCTTACTAAGTTAAATTTTCTTTGTCTTTGAACTGATTGGAGGCTATTCATTGACTCGAATAAAACAAGTTTAAAATTTGTTCTGTTACATAATGGAATATGTAATATTGCTCATTCTGTGTCACTAAAAGAAACCTACAGCAATATGCAACTTGTTCTTAAAAAAATTAAATGTGAGGACCATGGTTGGTTGGTGTGTGGCTATCTTAAAGTTTTGAGCATTTTACTTGGACTACAATGTGGATATACGAAAATGCCATGTTACATCTGTGAGTGGGATAGTAGGGCACAATATTACCACTGGGAAAGAGAAGAATGGCCAATACGGAAAACGTTGAACCCGGGTTCAAAGAACATCGTACAACAACATTTAGTCAGTCCAGAGAAAGTTGTACTTCCTCCTCTTCATATCAAATTAGAGCTGATTAAACAATTTGTGAAGTCACTTAACAAGGAAGGACAATGTTTCCAGTTCATATGCGACAAATTTCCATCCCTGTCGTACGGCAAAGTGAAAGAAGGTGTTTTGTTGGACCAGACATTAGGAAATTAATGAATGAAAAATACTTCGAGGAAACAATGACTGTAGCTGAAAGAGATGCTTGGATAGAATTTAAAAGTGTAGCGTTGAACTTCTTGGGGAACCACAATCCACAAAATCTCGGTGAATTAAGTGAGGAACAAGGCGAACGGTTCCATCAGGACATGAGGGATATGGAGAAAAGGTATCAAGGACATTGGAGTGTTAGCATGATGGGTGACTACTGTTGGGCATTGTACAGACAAACGCCAGAAGAAAATCACAAGAAAGTTAGAAAAGCTTACAGAAGAAAGCGTGCTAAACAGAACTGAAAAATATGCATTGTGTAATGATTTTCTTGTGTGTATATTATATACTGCTATATGTCATTTTCTATATTATATGGGTCTTTTGTGTCTGTCTATATTCATTTTAAAATAAACATATTGATGCGTTTAGTGTGATAAGCTACTTATTCTGATTGAAGAAAAGAAAAATTATAATAAAACAGTATGCAATATTGGACCAAGCCCAAATTTTGAAATTTGGTTTGTAAGAAAACCTTGCGTGATAGAGCAAAATGAATTTCATATTCGTGATCAGCATGGCACAAATAATAAAGTTCACATATTAAACAAAAAACAACATTAAATTGAATTTAATTTGCGGCCCTGTGTAATTAACGCATATTATTATGGCTGAAATGAAATTATATGTGAAAAATATATAATTTCTTTTTGACTTTCATTTTCCGGGGGGCGGAAGCCTTCCGGACGCCCATGGAAAGAATTGAAAGGAAAATGAAACGAAATGTAAATTTCATTGACTCAGGGGTTGAATTTATAAACCTGTAACGTATTTAAGAAATATTTATTTAGGTATTCAAACGCTGAACTGTCAACACTGTGTGCGGTATGTGCTCCCTGGAAGGAGGGTTAGCGGTCAGTTTGACATTTTCCAGATGGCAGTGTCCCTTTCCTAGCGAAGCCTTGTCAAGGGAGCTGGTGTTTGCTGGAAATCACCATGCTGAACATTCTACCCTCCTTCTTTGACACTTTGGTTGTAGTTGATCGAAAGGTCCATTGGATTTTGCTTCTTGTAGAGCTACAAATGGTTCCTTTATGTTGAAGTATTGTCATTCTATTGTTGCTATAAAAATCCATATTTACACCCCCCCTGCAGGGGGGTGTTCCTCTTTTCTGCTTGGGGGGGGGGTGTTCGTCAAAATTTGGGAGGGTGTTGGGGGGGGTGTTAGGGGGGTGTGGATAAATCACTGGAACCTTGATGTAGGTGTTTGTCCAGTCAGTATTGCATCAGTTCATCACTCATCCTCACGATTAACTCACAAAGTAAAATTAGCATAAAATAACCAAAATGGATATAGTGAAAGGGACTATGTTGGAATTGCATCACATCAATACACTGTATATTACTTGCTTTGAAATGTATAGTAAATAATAGAATAGAATAGTACAGAATGTACGAGGGTGGTTTGAAAAGTTCTCGGAATGGAGTAGAAAGAAACGACTTACAACAGTGATTTTTTTTTTATTTTTCAATGTAGTCTCCCTGTACACTAATGCACTTGGTCCAGCAATGTTCCAATGCCTTGATCCCATCTCGAAAATTAGATTCCTCCAGGCCTGTGAAATACGTGTCAACTTCGGCTATTAGTTCTTTCTTTGAAGAGAATCTCCGTCCACCGAGGAAACGTTTGAGTTTGGAGAAAAGATGGAAGTCTGAGGGAGCCAAATCAGGCGAATAAGGCGGATGTGGCAACAATTCGTAACCAAGTTCATGAATTTTTGCCATGGCAACGACACTTGTGTGAGGGCGCGCATTGTCCTGATGCAAGATGATTTTCTTTCTTGCCAAACCTGGCCTCTATTCCCGTATCTTATGCTTTAGTTGGTCGAGGAGATTAGCGTAGTATTGTCCCGTAATTGTTTGACCAGTGGGAAGATAATCGATCAACAGAATCCCTTTCGCATCCCAAAACACTGACGCCATTACCTTTCCGGCCGACCGTATTGCCTTTGCTTTGGTGGCGGTGAATCAACATGTTTCCACTGCTTTGACTGTTGTTTTGTCTCTGTGGTATAGTAGTGGACCCACGTTTCATCTGTCGTCACAAACCGGCGCAAAAACTCTGTTTGGTTTCTCTTAAACCGAGTCAAACATTGTTCGGAAATGTCCACTCTGATGCGTTTATGGTCCTGTGTTAAAAGTCGCGGCACCCATCTTGCAGATAATTTTCTCATATCCAATTCAACTGTTAAAATGTGATACGCCCGTTTGGATGACATTCCTATAGCTTCAGCAATTTCACGCACTTTCAGTCGGCGATCCTCCATGACCAATTTATGCACTTTTTCAATAATTTCAGGGGTAGTAGCACATTTTGGGCGACCACTACGTGGATCATCTTCTAAGCTGTCCCGACAAAATTTAAACTCATTTGTCCACTTTGCAACAGTTGAATATGAAGGAGCAGAGTCCCCCAGTGTGTTCAGAAAATCGGCATGAATTTCCTTTGCTTTCATACCTTTCTTTACGAAGTACTTAATCACCGCTCGAATCTCGATTTTTTCCATCTTCACAAAGCACTGCACGGGAACAACTACAAAGTGACGTCCGCACCACAGATCTCTACCCAGAACACTGACACGCCACGTGTTTATTAATAAAGGATGGCCTATTACTATGCGGGAACCTCGTTGTCCTAGCACTGACATCTGGTGGTGATTCCGAGAACTTTTCAAACCACCCTCGTATATTTGCTACATATAATAAAGTTTAAAAATATTTCTATCTTGTAGGTTTTTCGAATAAGTAACATAAAACTGAAAAGAAAACATCAAAAAAACCATGAAACATTTTTTACTTTCTTTCGATTTGTAACTAAAAGAGTACTCCATATGTGCACTTCATCTCATGTGTAAAAATAATAAAATCATGGTTAATGTGAAGAAAATGTAAGTATTTTGTATTGCACAAATACCTTAGTTAAAAGTGCTTTTGATCTTTCTAGGAAGCATGTGCTGTTGGAATGAATGTAGCAATGCGGCCTCAAGATTGTGTTATCACTGCATACAGGGCTCATGGCTGGACCTGGTTGATGGGTGTGCCTCACTTAGGAGTGCTTGCAGAGTTGACAGGCAGGCAGTCCGGTTGTGCAAAGGGCAAGGGAGGCTCAATGCACATGTACTGCAAGAATTTCTATGGTGGAAATGGAATTGTTGGGGCTCAAGTAAGTACAGTATTAGCCAGTGTTTGGAAAGTTACTTTTAAAAGTAATGGTTACTTACTGTCACTTTCAGTGTAACTTAGTTAAGTTAACCTTTTCACTGCTACGGACTTTCTCAATTGTAATACCATGCTGTGCTAAGTACTTTTTACATTTTAACAGTTTTTAATTTGTACTATTTTTCCCTTTCAATTTTAACGATTTTAGTGTGTTTCAACAAACAAAAACTGCTAAAAAGTTGTACATAATATTATTTATCACCAAAAAAATTACACACATAATACACATAGGTAACTATATAAACATGTATATATTTTTGTAAGAACTTTTTTTGTATATGAAATCACTGTATTATTATAAATGTATGTATAAGAAACTGTATCATAAAAGGGAGCACTGCTAAAATTTGTTGGGAAACAAAATTAACATTTATCTGTCTAATATACACATAACAATACACACATCATAATAGTAGTTTTTCAAAGCACTACACAAAGTGCGGCATTACATTTTTGGCACACATAACGAGACTCTTTTCTCTTCTTGGGTTCTATAGTCGAATTGGCACACACATGACATTTTCTGGTAGGTTCTTTCTTCTTTTCTGTAGCTGGAACTAATGTCAAAAAATGTCTTTCAGTAAGGCGAAGTGGGGAATAATCAGAAAGCCTGCTGTGACCCTGTTTTTCCATTTCATGATGGAATACTTCTAACATTTCCTTGATCAAGTTCAGTTGATATGTAGCCATTGGTATTTTTTTCCCTGTAGACTTTTGCCATTGCAAACAATAATAATGTGTAAAGTATACAAAAGAACGACCGTTCTCACTATAGATGCCGGTAGTTATCAGCAACAAGTTTCACAAACTCACATGGCAATTCCACAACTCAAAAAACATAGGCTAATCTTTAGGACCAGTATACTCGCCCGTAGCAGATCTTAGAGGTTTCAGTATACATGAACATAGTTTCTTTGTACCTCCCAAGATGGCAGTAGCTGTCAGTGATCAACAAATTTGAACCTGCATTGTGCTGACACCAGTCTAAAAATAGCAAACTAGTTGGGCGAGTATACTCGTCCATAACATATGAGTGTATTATTCCTTGGACGAGTATACTCGCCGGTAGCAGTGAAAGGGTTAAATACAGAGAAACTACGTAGTACTTAGAAGTATGCCAAGCAACACTGGCCACTGAAATTAATAGAACTACGAAAAAAAAAACAGTTTTGAGGAAAAAGTGAGTACTAGTTTCTCTGTATTTATGCAAGTAACTTGTTTCCAATTATAACCAACAATTTATCTGTTTTGCTTCAAAATATTCAAGAATTAAATAAGTATATTGAAGTACTTCTTATTTAATCACAAAATACAGTTTAATAATTCTCTGAATGTTAGTGACAGTGGTTCTACATTAACATGCAATGTTAATTGGACATTGTCTAGTGCTTTAAGTTATACTTAGTCTAACACAACATTTCGAGGGAGAAAGCAACGAATTTGTAGTAAAAATCATAGGTTTGTCTTAGGTTGGTTTGATTCCCCGACAGAATAAATTTTACCTGAAGACGAGAGAAGAGGTACTATCTCAAAATGTAGGGTTATTTAAAGTGCTACACAATGGATAATGTTCATTTAACACTGCATGCTAAAATACATTTTTCAATGCAATATTGGTGCAAAATTAATGAAACCTTGCAATTTTGCATGATTTCCAGGATACTTAGTCTCTGCAAAAGTGCCATGCAGCATTTTTTGCAGATCCTCCGAAAGACCAAAATGTTTCAGAAATATAGGTAAATAAATTCCAGCTGATGTCACTGGTATCAGCTAAACTCTAATTTTATTACACAATATCTCGACTTCAAGATATTCTTCGCTGACCTTCATGATGGAGTGGTTAGCACACTATGCTGCAATGCCAGGGGTCCCAGGTTTGAACCCTGGTCTGGGCATGGGTGTTCTTTGTGAGTGTCCCTTCATCATATCACTCATCCTCATCTTGCAAATAGCCAAAAGTGTCAGAAAAGCAAAGTAAAATAAACCAATAAACTAACAATAAATAAATCAAGATCTTTATCAGCTTGGTAAAAGTTATGTCTTCATGGTTATTGAGAGTTAATCTGGATGCTTACATTTGTGACTAGAATGAAACTTGTTTAACAGTTACAAAAGCGTCACTCATCTCTCTGGTTCTGTTAACTTTCATTTTCAGGCTTTTTTTTAGTAGGTGTAAAGTCACTCTTGTTTCCCTGCCCTTAAGATCATAGTTCGTTAAATTCTGGACAAAATAGGCTAGTGTACAGCTACGTATATAGTATTAGCTGCAATGGAAATACATGTTGTGCTTTTTACGTGGTATACTTGTTGTTTAAAGGATCAAGAGTGCAGTTAATCGTGGTTTCTGTATGATGTAAATATAGAGTTGCAAGAAAGCCAGCTTTTTTGAATGGACGTTTTTTCCTTCATAAAAAAAACAACAACTGAAATTTTGGCTTTTTACCAATTACAGCTAACCTATTTCACTTAAAGTTACTGTTCTGAGTTTACAGGTTTGTAATGACATATTTTACAACTAACTAAAAGTTTTACATGATGTAGCAGCCAAGAGACAGATATTGGCCATTCCTTGTTGTTACTAATGTGTTTTTGCCTTACATGTATATGTGTACCCAATGGCATAGTGGTAATGCTGTTGTCTTGCAATCAAGGGTAGTGGGTTCAATCCCAGTGGATACAAATTGCATAGTGGTTCAGATACAATTTTAACCCTAGCTTACCCAAAGAGGTGGGGGTCTGTCAGGCCCACCACCTCTATTTTTTTAGATTTTTCAACTGTTTGAAAATAAATTACATTGTTCCCTAGGATGTTCACAATATTTCTGTGTTATGTTGGTTCATAAAAACATGAAAGTAATGTAAATATGAGGCAAAATGCACTTGGTGGGCCTATCAGGTGCCATCTTTGGATGAGTCTCATTTGAGACACTCATGCCAGTGACAGTGTACAATTGGTTGGTAATGATGGTAATTATTGTAATTATTATATTTAATAAACAACTGCACCTCTACAAACAGAAAAGCATTATTAAAAATATTTGACTTTTGTGAGTTTTAGTGAATGATAAAATACATGTGAGACACTCGTGCAATAATTGGTTATAATTTTTTATTAATGATAGTAATTTTTATAATTAATAAATAACTGCACATATATACAAAGTATAAGGGGAACGGTTTTTTTATGGGGGGTGTGCTTTGTCTATATTACGTTGCTTTAAAGTTGGTTTTACAAAAGGTTAACTTTAAATATATAATATATCAAAAACAGCAAAAACAAAAGAGAACCACGCTTTACGCGGCCACACGCAGACCCTATTCCACGTGTGATGTTCCGTATAGTAACAGATATCCCCTGAGATATCTGTTAAGCAACAGACGAACTTTAGCCTAACTTTAATAATCGGTAACTAGAGGAGGGCTTAATAGGCTTATGGTTCACTAAAATGATAGAAGGTCAGACACCTTTAAACGACATATTTATTCATTGAAAAGATCATCGCTTGTGGCATAGCTGCCACCAAACATGAGCACTTCACTGTACAAGACACAAAAAAGATATACAAAAGATTTTGTACTTACATATCAGCCGTTTTCACACTATATCACTCATACCTGGGGCCTTACACACTATTTCACTCTTTATCGCCACATCCCGACGGACAAATTTGTGGTACACCACACTAAAAAATTAATATTATGTGCTTCCTTGGTGTAACAAAGGCTTTGGGGGGTGATAAATGAATTTTCCTGGCTTTTCTTGGATGGATGGCTAAGAACAACTTGGATATTCTTTGATATCCTATGGATGCTTCTATGGCGTCAGTTCTGCCGACCATGTGGTCTGGATTTCCACATGGGATGAGGGACACAAAACTCGCTATTTTGCTGAATTTTCACTGGGATCCTTAAATGCACTTGTGGACACAATATCCCACTTGGTCACACACACTTAGACCTGTGTTTACTGTAACAGGACCTTAGATCCCTTTTCCCTTTATGTATCCTTTGTTGCTGGCACAGGTGGCCATTCTCACACTGGATTTTACCAGCAACTTCCAAGCTGACCTGCTCTCAGGTGGGTCTGTAATACAAGTGAGCTTGACTAGCAAGCTCAGAACACAATAGGCCATCTGAAAGTCTCCTCTGTGACGTCACAGCCTTGACGGCTTTTCATTGGCCAGCTGGAGTCCTTTGAGATCTTTCCATTGTCTTTGGGAGAATTGCCACTTTCTCCCACCAGATGGCAGAGTTATCAATTGCTTAAAAAGCATAAACAAAAGTGTTTTTTCAGCTTTTCTGGCTTAGTTATGCCAGATAATTGCAAATGAGTTTACTTTTAATAAATTAGGCATTATTTTACCTATGGGTGAGTGTTATCTCTGATTTTC
Source organism: Lepisma saccharinum (assembly GCF_977018435.1). Classification (NCBI taxonomy): domain Eukaryota; kingdom Metazoa; phylum Arthropoda; class Insecta; order Zygentoma; family Lepismatidae; genus Lepisma; species Lepisma saccharinum. Next base: position 61,733,091 of record NC_139234.1, on the reverse strand, counting down.
AGTAAAGAATAAAAGATTTAGTAAACATGTGATTTGGAGCACATGGTTTTTGTTCTCCAAAATGGCTACTGTTAGCCTAACAATGGTTGGTTCTTTATAAATAAAGCATTTCTACCCCTCCCATGAGTGACAACTGGTTGGTAAACATGACCCATGATTCTAATTGGGGGTGGGGGGTATAAGTTTCTGGGAAAATAGCTCTCACAAGCTTTCCCTGATGCCAACCTAATGGCCCTTGTACTTAGGTTGGCCTGTGGTTATTTGTGTGTGGGCATGTATGCCCAATGCTGATTGGTCATAAAAGGAAGCAATGATTCAATAATAATCACTGTAACAAACAGCCAAAATACATCACTAGTTGCTCTGTGACCAGGTTTAGCAGCCATTTAACCAAATTATACATGATGTCCTGCAAAACCAGGAGACAAATATATTTTATTGAACCCCATATTTAATGTAAAGTAATTTGATACTAGATTTTCAAGCGGCAGTGCAGTATTTTGTTTTTTGCTTCATGTATGTGTTTGTATGACAAATTCAAATGTTGAAAATCATATAATACTATTAGAATTTTTTTTAATTTAAAATGTTGGGTGCATCAGCACTATTTTGCACCCGTCACATTATACAGGGTCCAGCCCCTTAACATAACTAAAATAGCATAATTGTAATGTCGTGTTACTAAAATATTAAAATATTCTGACTTCCATTAAAAGCTAGGTTGTAAAGGGACACTCAGCACACACAAGGACAAAAAACAGGATAACACACACAAAATTATACTGGCAATAGTGCCAGTCGCCAGAGCCTCGTTCGTTTGTAAAATGCAGTCCAGGGTGTACTAAGTGGAAGTGAGGTTGACAATTGGGTGTACTATGTGGAAGGTCACCCCCATAATACTATTAGACTCTATTAAAATCATATACTAATCTACTCTAGTGATGTGAATATGTTTATACTACATAGATATATTTTAAAAGCCTGTCAAAATATGAACATAAGCACCCATTCAAAAAAGCCAGCTTTTTCTAAAACACTGTTTATGTCTAGCTACGGATTTCATATTGTAAAATGTATTTTATATTTAGGAATGAGTATCTATTTTACAGTAGGGAGATAAACGAAAACCATGGAAGAGGAAATATACTGCCAACTCCTGTATTTTAATTGATTTGAGACACTTTTGTGAAAAAAGCCCAACCAAAAATGCCACGGAAAAAATAACTTTTTTCCTCCAAAAAAGCTGTATTTTTTCCAACCACTTCCAACTCTAATTATAAATAAATTTAAAAATGACATTTCTTTCATATTTTAATGCAGGGTTGCTTTAATTTCTTTCAGGTACCTTTGGGTGCAGGCATTGCCCTTGCAAACAAGTACAGTGGAACCGATGGAGTCTGTTTTACCTGCTATGGAGACGGTGCTGCGAATCAAGGCCAAATTTTTGAGTCTTATAATATGGCCAAGTTGTGGAATGTTCCTTGCATATTTGTTTGTGAAAACAATGGCTATGGTATGGGAACAAGTGTAGACAGAGCTGCAGCAAGCACATCATATTATACAAGAGGAGACTTCATTCCAGGAATTTGGGTAACCAGTTATATAAATCTTCTCATTATTATATTCATTATTGAACATTTCAGTTTTTATTTTCATTAATTATTCATCAGAAGTTTCTTGGTTTGATACTACATTAGTGAAAATGATTCTGGTTTTTGAACTTTCTCCGTGAGGTAAGATGAACTGAACTTGAGAAAGAAGGTGTGTGATCTTTGAAACATTGTTCCCTTCATTTGAGCTCACCAATGTAAGTGAAACTGAGACTATTTCCGAGAATAGTTTTAATGTATTTGTTGCTTCCTGCATGCTCTATGAAAGGATAAAGTCTGTGAAAATCCAAAGCCAGGGTTCTGCTTTGCTTAAAATGTTTCCCTGCTTCCTTTTTTGATGTACTGGTTGTCCCTGTGCCTATGCTTGCAGCAAACCTTTGTGGACGTGTGTTGTTTTTCCACATTTCATCTGCTAAGTTTCCTGCAGGATGAAAGCCAGGTGGAAAACAAGGAGGAAATAAATTTTTTACCTCCTGGCTCTGAGTTCTGAGAAGAGTTGCTAACTATGAAATAGTTCATGTTCATGCCATTTATCGAACTTGTGCACAGAATGAGTGAAGGAAGCCTTTTAGCAATGGGTCAATAAGTATTACATGTCACATTCTACCATAGAAATGTTATAATTTTCTGGGTATGAAATAAACCCACGTATTGATGAATGTGTGTTGCTTAGTTCCAGTGATAGGGGTTGCTGTAGTTTGTTTGGGAAGACTGTGGCATTTCTGCTTATATTTCCCTTTTTATGTTTAAATATTACGCTACTGTTTGCAGTGGTACAAAAGGTTAATGAAAATCCCCAGAGAAATATTGCAATGAAAAAAGACAGTTGTATCCTTCCCTGATTGAAGCTCAAACAGTTGACTGAAGTGTTTTCTTCAGACCCCCAAAACCAATGAGAACTACAAATATACACCTCCCGGATTCAATACCTGGTGGAGGCACATTGCACAGTGGTTTGGATTTCACTTTAAACTTTAGTCCCAGTCCCGATTAGCCTATCTGTGCATAAAGTGGACAATTCAACATATACAGCTGATAATAAATGTATTCTTGTAGGGGAAGGCAACATTCTGAATGCATTCACAGGATAACATGGTCAACATTCAATTCTTATACAAAATAATAATAATCCATACTCGTTTCATTCATCATTTCCTGCTGGCATATTCTAAAAATTTGACCCGTTTTACTGCAAAAAATCTTATTTACTGTATATATATTTATTATATGTATATTAATTAGATATAATATAAATAAAACACCAATGCAGGCATGCAAGGAAAACAAAAGCAGAAGTCTGACAACTTCAAATTTTCTGGCAATTTCTACATGTATATGAAAAAGTTAGTTTACCGACAGTAAACCAGGTAACATGGGAGAATATGCCACTGCATGGTAGGCAGGATTTTCACTGAAACCTCCAGGCTTTCTGATCTTGCACCATGTGCTTCATGTCAACATAGGGTCGATCCATCATCATCGATCAATATTGCAGATTAAATCATTATCACTGTCGTTTCAAAATAAATTTAAGTTAGTGGTAGTTATTGAGAACCATATTTTACTGCTTCATTCCTGCACTGTGAAAAATGCAATTATGTATGAATTTATATACCAGCATTTCAGAATAAACTGACGTAGCTTATATGTTTTCTGCCTGTGCAGGTGGATGGAATGGACGTGCTTGCAGTTCGTGAAGCTGCTAGATTTGCCATCGACTATTGTACGTCTGGAAAGGGTCCATTGGTCATGGAAACACAAACTTACCGTTACCATGGACATTCAATGTCTGATCCAGGAACCAGCTACCGTACCCGTGAAGAGATCCAAGAAGTAAGGCAAACCAGAGATCCAATTACATCCTTCCGTGAACGAATGATTAGTACCGAGCTTGCCACATCTGATGAACTTAAGGTTAGTGAATGTTACATAAATATACTCCAGTAAATCTGTTGCAATTCTTTGAGAAATTACAATCAAAATTTTATCTTACCACTAGAAATTGCATTTGGTTATACGAGGGAGAATAAAATCAGTCTCCCAAGTTGCAATTCATGAGATAATGAGAGGAAAAAACTTCTCTTCATGAAAGGTCACATGTGTACACATACAAGAGTAAGTCGAGTGAACCTAGCTTGTTACAAGATGGTCTGAAAATTTATTTAAAGGGAAAATGTATCTCTCAAGATACATATAATATAGGAACATCTATACGGCCAGCATATTGAGATTTCTCGCAGGAGTGGCAATGGGTCTCACAAGATACGTGTATAGTTTCGTACTGGTGAGTGGTGCCATCTTTTGAGTTTTTGTAGAACATACAAGGAAGTATGAAATACTACTTGCTGCAAGATGGCGTACAACAATAACGCATGCTGCAGCATGCATGTAGGTTTATTTCATTTGTAGTTTCCATATAATATTTTCATGTGTTTTTTTGTTGAATATTTTACAGAAATGCACTGTAAAACATAAGAGATAAAAAATATAGCCGCATCTATTATATTTGGCTAAATTTAGGGAATGAAAATTAAACTTATCTGAGAAGATACATTGCCCATTTTAGCATAATTTGATTTTGGGACCAGATTGTAATGCATATATCTTTCCTTTTTGGAAGTCGGTTGCCATGATCCGCTAAAGATATTTTGATGAAAATTGAGCACATAAAGTATCCACCCATCTCTTGAAGATGTTTCATCACCACCAACTAGAATATGAACCACAAACACCTTTGTTGTGAGACCACTTGCTCACTGCCTCATATCGGATAGGATGATATCTAGATCATGGGGGTGGGGGGGGCGAAAGATAAATACAAAAACTGCCCCAAAGGACAAACACCCTTGGTGGGCACCGGAGCCACTTGAACAGGTGAAAAAAACCCCGGTTCTCCCTCGCAGGGGTTCGAACCCGGGTCTCTTGCATGGTATTTAGATGCTGTACTGACCAGAGGTGGTCATTTTCATTCAACCTCCCTCACCCTCACAACTCAGCCTCACCCTCACAAACACAAACCCTCACCCTCATGACTCACCTATTGCCCTCACCCTCACGACTCACCTATTGCCCTCACCCTCACAGATCAACTTTGCCCTCACACCCTCACCCTCATGACTCACCTCTCACACTCACCCTCACGGATTGACTTTGCCCTCATCCTCATGACTTGCCTTTTGCCCTCACACGCCCTCATCCTCATGGCTAGCCATCACACACCCTCACCCTCACAAGTCTTCGGAAGGAGAGGTCTGCCCTCCGGAGAGTATTGGCAATGTTGGAAGAAATCACTTGTGAGTCTTTCCTTTACCACGTGCATTTCATACATGGAAATGACATGAAATTGAACTTATTCCTGTAAAGGAAGTTAATGAAGAAAGCAATATGTTTTCACAATGAGTAGCATTTTGAACTAAGATTATTTGAGTTATATATTGCATAATTAGATTAATTTACATCAAATATAATTATGATTTTTAATATAAATATTATTTTTAACTAATGTCACAAAAATCGTGCCATATTGTATATTGTAGGTGGGCGACTGACAGACACTTTATAAACACCTTATCAATGGAAGAAGCAACTGCTCCATCTTTATTTCTTGATCATGTTAATATTTGTTTATCACACTATAACATTGATAATATGCAAGCATCTGAGTTGTGGTATCACTTTATCCTCAGCACAAAGATTTTGAACTTGATCTCACTACGTCACAATTACTGGAAGTCTGGAATTCCATAGATAAGAAAAACTTGTCGCGCAGGTGTTCAAAGCCCCTACCCCCACCCCCTTGGTTGCAAGAAGGGCAGTTTGGATTTGAAGAAAGAAATTCACTCATCTTCTTAGAAATCCTGATGGTATTATCACAGCGGGAACAGGAGCATTTAACGTAGCTTGAAGACAGCTTGGAAATGGAAATATGCTCACTGGGTAGAAGCTTGGAAAAGAGAAAATAAATTGGCGAGCCATAAATTTCGTGGTTATGGAGACAGAACAACAAAGTGCAATAGTACTGTGCTACAATTTTGATCAGTCAATTTCTAAAATTATTTTCCATTGATTCATGAATCGTTGATTGTATCGTGTCAAGCATACTCCCTGATATTGTAATGTCCACGCTGTGGTTTTCAAATCCAAGAATTCCACTTCTAGCTGGGGTACAATTTAGAACTTCTCCCATTGTATTTGTAGGTCCAGTACATATTAGCTTATCTGAACATAAAGTTTACGTCTAACAAACTACACCTCTTGATAACGAATATAAAATATTAATTCCTTGTTGCGGAGTAGCACATTACGCTACGACACAAGGGGTCCCGGGTTCGATTCCCAGCTTGGGCATGGATGTTTGTGAGTGACCATTCATTAATTTCATCATATCATCACTCATCTCCATCTTCGAAATTAGCCAAAAGTGGCACAAAAGCAGAGTACAATCAATTAATCAAATCGTATTTTGGTTTCTTCATGTTCCAATTATACTTCTCTAGAATAGCAATGATAAAGATACATGAATAAGAAATAGGTGAGAGAACACAAAGAAAAACCCATATCTAGACACATGAAACTTTTCATTTCATTTTCTCCCCCCAAAAAACTGTTTCACTTATTTTTTTTTCGGAAGGAATCCGTCATAATACAAGGTCAGTGTATCGATTCCTATAACTACATGGTTCCATTCTGCGTTTAAGAGAGTGGACTATAGCAACAAGACTACAAACATCATTTGCTACTGCTGCCTACATCATTCCCAGTGTTCTAATTCGTCTCGGTTTTAAGAGAAAACAACGTTGCAATTATCAAACATTTAGTTTATTTTCTTTTCTGTCAAGGAAATTTGTTGATTCAGGTAACTGAATGGGAATTATTAATTTCTTTATTTCCCATTCTCAATCCTTTCCCTCTGTCTGCACATTCAACATCTATACGTAATTTGAACACTGAAAAATATTTTACGGTATATATTGTACGAGACGTGAGCAGCATCAGGGGATAGCAACAACAAGTAAATCAACTGCCTAGCATTAAAAAAACGAGGAATATAGACAGTGACGGATTAAGGTGGGTGCTATTGAGGCTGCAGCATTAGGCCTATTCCTGAAATAGGCCCAGATGAAAACGGACGAGAATTTTCCGAAAGCTGAACAGTTTTCTTTTGCTATATTAACCTGAAAATAAATCTTAGAATGAAATTTGGAGCCCCAATTTCGGATGCCTAGACACAGCGTTACTTATTATACAGTTACTATACAGCATCAGGCCCAATTTAGTCTTAATCCGGCCCTGAACATAGATAAAAACGTAACTGATACTCTAATTGAGGAAATATTTCATTAAAGAGTTTCTATTTATTTGTCAAGTGCCAAACAAACTATTTTGGCCAATAGAAAAATTAAAGAAATGTGTGATTTTCAGGCACTGCAATGTTTTGTTTCACAATGTCGAAAACATTGGCAGGCTATTTTTATATTTCTATCTTACTACTAGAATATTCATCACATCAGTCAACAATTTCTAATATTTTTTACGCTTGCCAGTTCTTATCCACGACATCTTACAAAACCGAATTTTTCGTACGCTAAGACATAGTGGATAGATATGTTCTTTAAAACTAAACTTGGTACTGTAAGATACAACAGGATCAGTTATTTTTCCTCCTCTTGTTACTTTGATTTCCTTACGTTTGACAGTGAAAGTTTTTACGTTTTATGGATGTGTCACATGTTTGGCCTCTAAACCACTGGAATATTGCTAAGTTCTAATTTTTATTTAAAACTATCGGTTTATGAGAAAATTACATTACTTGAATATTATGGGATAAATGTTGAGAAATATGCATGTATGAAGAGAATACAATAAAATGGGTAGTCATTCCATGGACATAATTGAAGGGAAATTGGAAAGATCAAAGTCTACTTTTTAGTTTTTGAACCGAGCCAGCAAAACAATAGATATTAATGTGTATAATGTCTAACTATTAGAGTACAGATTTAATAGCACTAATAAGTACCCCTCAAATACGCAGACAAATGGCCACAAAAATAACAAAAATAGGCACTTCAAAAGACATCCTAATATCAAAAGACAAATTAATATTTCTTTCCCACATGAGAAATAGATGTAATTTTATGTAATGGCCTTGTTTAAAACTATCAGCTGCTGACGTGATTTCCGGCTACTCCGAAAACGTATCCAGGCAGGGTTTGTTTTTCTACCCATCACTTAAAAATAAAAGGATAAACAGTGCTCGAAGTGAGGGGGCATGGTTTCCCCAAGTTAGCAACATTTTCACAGATCATCCTACCTGCTTCGTAAGTGTTCCTTCATAAATTTCATCATATCATTCCTCATCCGAATCCTCGCGATTAGCCAAAAGTAGAAGAAAAGCGACGCTAAATAACAAAAATCAAATTTTCTGTCAGTGGTTAAACAAACTTTTGCAGAAATCCATTTTTAAATTAATACACATTTGGCAGGCTTGTGCTTTTCCCATTTTTAAACACATGAACATGATATCTCCACTGATAACTGTCTACTTCCTTTCACACACACACACACACACACACACACACAACAAAGCAAATGAGTACTGATTCACTGCTACAAGATTTCAGGTAAAAAAAGAAAGGGTGGTTAGGTGGTAGGCGTTGTTATGTTTACGGTGATGAGTCACCAACAGGTTGTCCAGTTTGCTTACCCCGATTGAGGTTTTCAGTCAGTTCAGTTCAACATCAGTGTAGGCTTACATTCTTCAACATAGGCGAATAACAAAGCTGAAGTAAGCAAAAATTGCAGAATAGGCATTTTAGGCACAATTAAGCAAAATATGCACTAACCTACCAAATAGGCATTTATAGGCACTATAAAAATGCGTTTTTGGACTAGAAACACCTTTAAACGGTACTTAAAGCATTAAAGCCTATGTTTTACTACGAAGGAATGAAAGAGGCAAATACGCAAAAATCAGCAAGCTATTGATAATATGTAAACATCTAAGTTTTGGGATTACTTCATCCTCTGCACAAAGATGATGAACTTGATCTCACTACATCACAATTACTGGTATTCCATAGGTAAGGAAGACTTGCCCAGCAGGTGTTCAAAGCCCCTACCCCCCCCCCCTGCCCCATCCTGTGTTGTAAGAGGGACAGTTTCGATATGCAGAAAGACATTCATTCTTGGAAACCCTGATGGTAAGCTCACAGTAGGAACAGGCGCATTTAGCGTAGCTTCATAAATAAAGACAGCGTGGAAATGGAAATATGTGTACTGGGTGGAAGTTTTTGAAAAGAGAAAATGAATGGGACAGAACAACAATCAAAGTACAAGTACAATAGTTTACTGTGTTATAAATTTAAATATGTCAGTCAATTTCTACAATTATTTTCATGGATAAATGTATCGTGGGGTTCCCTTTGGCAACTCCCCGATATTGTAGTGCCCATGCTGTCGCTTTTAAATCCAAGCATCTCTGGATTCCACTTCTAGCAGACACACAATTTGCTTACCCCACTAACATACGCAGAGGGAATAAGGGGCCCCTTCTTGAAATTTTTTGGCAATAAAAAATTCTAAAAAGGTTGAGAAAATTTCCCTTTAAATCAACCTCCAATAACCATTTTCTTTTCTTTGAGTTACTTCTAAAACGAAAGTTTAAAATAATGATTGGAGGTCCTATGTCATGAAAAAGGAAATACTTACAAAAACGAGGTATCACCGAAATTGATTTATGGTGATGTATTCTATGATCCGAGCAAATTTAATCTCACTCTGATCACTAAAGGTTGGATTCACGACACTGAACCGACGTATACATTCAGGTGTAATTGGTACAATTTTGATTGAAATCTCATAATCTTTGAGTGAGGTAGAAATGTGTTTTGGATTTTATTTCTAGATGCGAAATCTTTTACTGATGCACACATGATTTCGTGTGCATCAGATCACCTGACATCTCACCATAAAACACACATTCACAATTATCTAATTGCCATGTATGTGCATTTAATAGGACTAATTGCGAAAATAAATGTAAGTCTTCAAACCAGCTATTCATATTGTCCACCGAAAATTCAAAAAATTATTTTCGAAAGTATGGATTTCCTGAACAACTACCGTCCTGCTACGGCGAATCAATAGTTTTTAACGTTTCAAGCAAGAGTAACAATGTGAATTTCTTGTTGTGCTCTGAGAACTGAAGGATTTAGGTTTTATGTACACAATGATAGTACTTTCAGTGCTTCTACAGTGTCATAATGGATACCAAATTCCATTATAAATAACTACTGTCTCAAATAATTCACCAATCTTTCAAATTTGCACCTCTCATGAGTGGATCGGGGAACACATTTACTTAGTTTTTTTAAGAAATAACAAATCGCTACAAAACTCAACAAGCTCTCAAACAGGATTAAACGACGAAGCGACCCAACATTCCTAAAAAAACACAGCCAGTTTTTACTATTCAATAGAAAAGTATTTGTGAAACACCAGAAGTCTTAGAAATATCGAATATATGGCATCTAAATGAGACATAGCTAGGGGCGAAAACTTTTCAAAAAGATTGAGTGGCCTCAAGCACTTGAATTACTCTGTATAAATTCACAAATATCATATAAATCCTTCCTTCCAAGTATTATGATTTTAATGCCCACTAACAATGTAACGTAACTTTTCTGATATCTATTATTTACTGATTTCAATAATCACTCCACCACGAATCACGGCAACAAATATAATAATAGTAATAATAGCACGACAAATTATTGTGTGGACTAGGGACCCGCTGGCCCATATACTGTACACAGCCAGCATAAATTACGAATAATTTTTTGTTTGTAACTTTGGGGATGTAAACTGAATTAAACTGTACTGGAACACACTGAGTATGATATATTTAATAATATAATTTACATATCCAGTGAATTGGAAATAAAGATCCCTGGATAAGATGTGTCATGGATAACGAGGTTTGATGGTTGAAGATACAGAGAGATGGATCCCTCCTATCCTCCCTTCAAATCGCACCCTGCATTAAAATTAGAGGCGCAACCACGAATTTATGTATGGGGGGGGGGCAAGTACCAGGATAATCGTATCAGTAATAATAATAATAATGCATTGCTATTAATATTATTACTAGTAGTAGTAGCAGCAGCAGTATCAAAGACATTATTATAAAGACATTATCATTCTCGTAAATTACGCAAAGAGGGGGTAGGATTCGGTGCAAAAGCATTTGTGTTGGAACAAACTATTTCAAATATATTTTCCAATACATTCATTTTCACATTAGCTAATAATGAAAAACAAGCACACAAACTGTATTTTTGAATGGCAGAAAATGCATTCCGATTATAATTGTTTTTGTACACATAGCTGCTGGATTGTGTGACAATGCTTCTTTTAAGGAGCAACACCTGACTATTTGGCTTATGTGACTTTGTAATTAGCATGGGTACATGTTGCGAATTGTTTGGTGTTTACTTGGATCAAAATTTCCCAGTGGAGGCACATTGTGGTTCCGATCCTACTTTAAACAAGAGATGGTCATTTTCGTTCAACCTCCCTCACCCTCACGTCTTGCCTTTCACCCTCACGGATTATCCTCACCCTCACACACCTTCACAACTTGCCTTTCACCCTCACGACTCGACTTACACCCTCACCATCACAGATTGACTTCGCCCTTGCCCTCACCCTCGTCTTTTGCCCTCATGACTCAACTTTGACCTCACCCTCACGACTTGACTCTTGCCCTCACCTTCACATGTCCTCACCCTCATGACTCACCTTTCAACCTCACCCTCACACCTCATCTTTCTGCCTCACCCTCACCCTCATGACTCACCTTTCAATCTCACCCTCATGACTAGCCTTTCACCCTCACCTTCACAGATCGACCTCACCCTCACAAGTCTTCGGAGGGTGAGGTCTGTCCTCATGAGGGTCGCCCTCCGGAGGGTGACCACCTCTGGTACTGACTGAGAATAAAATAATTTTCAAATTTTCTTTTTGTGAATAAATAAAAACAAATATGTGTTCTAATTTTACATCCTAAAAGATACATTGCGCTATGTAGTCAAACTTTTCCACAAAGGAACTTTGTATCTCTCAGGATACAACAAAATTGGCAACGTTGCAATAGGAATTTACAAATTTTATATAACTTGGTCATATTTGAGTTTCAAGTAGTCTGATTATAACATGTCATATTTTTTCGGCAATTGGAACATATCTTGCTCCTTTAAGGGTTAAAATCCATAGAAAAGCATTTTTTTTTTGGTAAAATAGTGTTAACCCATTATGCAGTAATTTATTTTTAAAAGGTTTGGAAGTGCTAAAAATAAGACAAATTAAGATTAAAAAAATTATACAAAACTTCTCAATGCATTTTTCAAAGAGCAAACAGAGCTCAATATTTTTGCTCAAGCTTTGGATGTATACATTCCTTTAAAAAATATATATATATATATATAGCTCTGATAGTATGGTCCTTCCCTGCTACAAAAATTCTAAACTTATTTTTGTTGAAAAGTGAATATCAGTTTGGCCCTAAATTTCAGCCAATTCAATCAGTGTTTGTGTAAAAGCGTATAGGACATAAAAGTGTAGCTTGAAATGTACTGAAAACAATGTTTTTAACCCCAAAGTTTCTATCATTTTTTTTACCTGAGTTATCAAATTTATCGCAACTGTCTGCAAAGGCCAAAAATGCCGGAAGTTTTGAAACAAAAATGGCTGTAATTTTTTAAATGAAGTCATGTAAAAAAATAAATAATGCCTGATTTGAACTACCCTTGCATAGGGGTTACAACGAAAAATGATTTTTTTAAAAAAAATGTCAGGCACCTAATTATTATTTTTTACCATCCACGAAATGATCCACTATTTTGTTGAATAAAAACTATATTATAAAGAATCTCTCAATGAAACATAAATGACACAAAGGTTACACTTTGGAAAAACGTACTACTGAATTACATGCTCAATATGGCCACCGTTTTGACTTTTAACCTCAGTCAAGCGAACACTAATATTTCCAATTACCCTACGGCACATGGGTTCCGTAATTTCACTGCAAGCCTGAACAATATGTCTTCGCAGTTCCATTAAATCTTGAGGGTTTTTTTTTCCGAAAATCTTGTCCTTAAAAAAAACAAAAGAAAATAATCACAGGGGTTGAGATCTGGGCTATATGCGGGCCAGGATTGTCCACCAGTGAAACGATCAGGAAATCTGTTTGAAATTACACAAAGATTGAAAATGTCGTGCAAAAAATCCAGCACAATATTTGCTGTGTGTGGTCTTGCACAGTCTTGCATAAACCACTGCGTATTGAACAGTAAAGCTGTGGAATAAAACTATTGCGGAGCATGGTCAAATAACGTTCACTGTTTACTGTCTCCTCAAAGAAAAAGGGTCCGATCAGACCATGACTGGAGATACCGGCCCAGACCGAAACCTTCGGTGCATGGCTAACTTTTTCATGAAGCACTCGTGGATTTTTAGCTGCCCAAAAGCGCACATTTTGTTTGTTAACCACACCATCCAAATGGAAGTGCGCCTCGTCAGAAAACCACACGTTGTACAGTGTTGCATTGTTACCCTCGGCCCAATTAGCGAAGGTCAATCTCTTCTGTTTCTGTTCATTTATGAGTTTTTGCACCACGGTAATCTTGTACGGATACATGTGGAGATCACTTTTAAGAATACTTTGAACAGAACGTCTTGATATCCCAAGTTGTGTTGCTGCTTTTCTGGTCGATTTGCCAGGACTTCTCTGCACAGCGACGCGGACGGCTTCAATATTCTCAGGCGAACGCACAGGTTTACGACGATCACGCTTTGATTCCAGTACTGTTCCTTCCACTAGAATCTTTCCATGCAGTTTGTGTATGTGTATCGTTTTACTCGAGGGGGGCCCACCGAGTTTGGAAATGTGCACGAAAGCGCCTCTGAGTCCCCACAATGCTCTTTGTTTCGGCGAGAAATAGCACAGTTGCTGATCGCTGTTCCGTCGTAAGTCTTCCTTTGTCCGCCATGTTGTATACTCTAGCCCCCTGGGGACAGGTGGATGCACTACGCTTCAGTTTTCATCACACAATATTTCCAATGACTACTGCAACTGCTGTTGGCACACATGATGTCATTCCTCATCTCAGATCTCAAAAAAACAAAAAACAAATGGTGGATCATATCGTGCGCCACCCTGTAGATTGTCCTATAAGGGTTTTGCAACATTGGGTGGCAGATTAATAGCCCCTCTGTCTTGGAGTGCAAGTATTCAAGAATCTGCCGAACCACTGCTTTTTGGGGAGAAAAGGTGATTGGCTTACTGACAGGAAAAGAAACAAGGGCCGCATGGTACAATATACCATACATTACTTCAAACTTACATATGTACTAAATTTATAACTATGTGCGCCATATGGATTTGAATTTTATTTCATGTATTTTCATTCAAAATATATGCATGAAATTGAAAATAATCATACATAAAAATTCTATCAATTTCAGAAAATTGATCAAGAAATTCGACAAGTAGTGGATGACAATGTGAAGAAAGCAAAAGCTGACAAGGAGATTCCTATGGAAGAACTAGGTGCTGACATCTATGCAGAACCACTGGAAACACTTATTCGAGGAACTACACCATGGGATTTTGTAGAACATAAGCGTTTAGGAGCAGCTGTGAATTTAAAATAATTAATGTTTGTGACTAAAACTTCAGAACACATTAAGTGATGATGCAGTAACAGTGGGATCTCTGTAAATTTCTTGCACTCAAAAATGCAACACTTCGTGTTATATACATCATTGTCCAGGAACATGATCACAGAAGCAGATGTAGAATTGTAAATTATATATTGTATTTAAAAAAATAAGCATGAAAGCAATAATTTTGTTGCTGTGATTCGCAGTTTGCTTTTGTTTGTTAATTTGGATACACATAAATAAAACTTGTGTACTTGTGATCTCTGCGTAAGTTGAGAAGTTTTTTTTCGTTTTCCATACAAACATAAAATGTAAGAAAGAGATGACTGTATTGTGTTGTAAGAGTGAATTGTAAATAGACTGAATAGATATTATCAACTGTGTTTTTAATAATAGTTTTCACCTTCTCATTTGTGTTTAGTTCTTTTGAAGTGATGTCTGTATTCATGTGATGGATTTCAGTTGTCCTTGCAAGTAAACTTTATAATTAACGTGTTAGGACATAGCATGCTGTGACGATATGTGTCCTGGGTTCAGACCTTGTATAGGGCATGGACAATTAGTTTCTTTCTTTGTCTATTTCATAATTCATCTTCATCATTGCATAGCCCATGAGTTTTGCGAGTAGTGGCATCAAATTGAACGGGGTAGAGCCTAAGTTGATTTCAAGAATAGAAAGTACAATGATACAAACAAAATGCAATCATACTTTAAAGAGGTTCCAGAATATTATAACAGATATATATGTTTGTTTCTTTTTCAATTTTGGTATCCACATATCAGATATTGGTCGCAGAGTGAGTCGCTCCCGCAGTGGTTCAGTGCTCCGAACGGCACGCTCAGTACTGAAGGCTCAGCGATCGGGCACCATTGTTTTGATTGCCTGGGAAGTACGCTTGCTGCAGTGAACCCGTTCAGTAGACATGGTGGAGCAGACGACGTGGAATCCACGATATGCTACAAATTTGAGAATATAGTTTACACAGTCACAACTAGTGCAGAAATTCATAGTCGTCTACAAGCAAATAAGTGTCCCTATATTTATATATATTATTTAATTAAAATTAAAAAGTTATTCGCAAGCTTTTCCGTATCTAAGTAGCCGCAACTTGAAACTAATGTTTATATGCGAGAGGCATAGCACGGTCAGTATGTACACATCTCAAGGGTTTCGGTAGCCCCTTCCCAGGAATTCTTTGAGTGTGGGTGTGTGTATATATTGAGGGAGGCTATAGTTTAAATGTTTTCATTAAGTGTTAGATTTTAATTCTATTAATAATGGTCAATCTAATTTCATACTTATATTAGTCTTACATTCGTGTTTTATCTTTATTTTGTTTATATTGCTATACCCAGGATTTTTTAGAGGAGGAGGAGGTAGATCCGAAAATATTTAACAAAGAGAAGATCAGAAATCCTGTGAAGGTCATTGAATTGGGTTATTTTTTTTTTTATTTGCTTTTCTTCCAAGTTTGTCTAATCGCGACGATATTAAATTGATGTGAAGGAACACACAGAACACCTATGCCAAAGCTGGGAATTGAACCCAGAACCCCTTTTCGTTGTAGTGCGCTGTGCTAACCACTTATACCAGGACCCCTGAACAAACACGATAATTCTATGTTTAGAAAAATGTATGATTGTAAATTAAATGATACATGTTAGCAATGATTATCGGGGGTGGCAAGGTTGATTTCTTGCGCCCTCTACTTTCCACCCTCTCCCAACTTTCTACCCTCCACTTTACTCCAAGTTATGATTTTATTTTGAAATAATATGTCTTTAGGCGTGTGTTACATGATTTTTCAATGTTATTTTCGTAATTTTTTTTATACGTTATAATAATAATAGTAAAAACCTGTGGCTCGACAGCCTTTGAAGGGCCTTGGCCTATCTCCCGACTGCCAGTCTCCTCCCACAATCCTACCTAGAGGTGTGGAGATCTTCAACCAGTAATGGGGTGACGTGGTGTCATCACGTCAAACCCCCAGTCGTTATAGGAGATTTATATGACCAGGTTACGCTACTCATTCCTAGCTTCCCAATTTCCTTACAGTGGTGGATTACCACCAGTCCCATTCACAGGCCAAAAACCCAGAGACTGAACCCATGTCGTCCCGCAGTCTTAGGCGGATTGTTGAAAATTTTAACATTTAAATATTTCATAGTTCGAGGACCCTGGGTACGGGCCTGGGTCTCGGGCAGTGCTTAAAGTTGTTTCATTTAATAGCACTAATGCCACAACTGAATGCACACGACTACTACTACTAATAATAATAAATTAATATTAAAATAACAATTGTTTGATTTCATTCAATTTACTTCGCTTTATAAATCAATTCGACCAATTATTGTTATTATTATTGCATCCAAAGTAAATATATAAACACAAGATGTGATACGTCTGTTGCTCTCGTCATCTTCAGTTTCGTTCACAATACCATTACAGTTGTGTTTCTTCGTAATAAAACTGAATTATCGCAGAATGTTCCTTTAAATTTTAATCTGCTATTCTAACAAAAAGGTAAAAAGGTAAAGTGCTCCCCTGTGCTTAGCACCATGCCATGAAGGCGTATGGGGATGTGGGGGTAACGCCCCACACTTTCTTGATCCGGTCGTGAGTGGGGTGATGTGATCAGCATCATACCCCTGACTGCCTTTACCCCCCAGGTACCCATGTCATTCGACGCTGGGTGTGCGCCGGGGTCGCTTTCTACGTTAGAAAAGTTCCCAGATTTGAACCTGCCGGGGATCGAACCCGGGACCTTGAGCATGGTAGTCAGATGCGTTACCGACTGAGCCACCGCTGCCACCTAACAAATTAAAATTATCGGACACTGGTATATTACACAAGGGGATAAATTATAAGGCCGCAGATGAACCAACTACAGAAAAAAGAGGCATTTCATAGCGCATAACTGACAGCAACAGGAAATAATTCTCCTTCTAGAAGCTTATATTCCGCTTCTGGGAAATCCATCGCTTTCGCTTCTGAAGCTTTGCGTTTAACATCTACCAACAGAAAAATGCGATAAACGAAACCTGTCTTGTCACCATGAAATGTCTGGAACCTACTGACTGCCCGCCGACGGGAGATAAATTTAGTACAAGAACTTTCCCTTTTCATCTCTTGTTTACAAGAATAAATGTAACAAGAAATTATATAAATAAAATGGACTTCCAATGTTTTGGCAGGAACTGAGATCCGGTACCAAATTGATTTGCCAGAAAGCAGTTTTGGTGCTTCCACCTCACTTTAAGCACTGGTACCATTATGCGATAGAGGCGGATCCTACTTTAAAACTAAGTCCAGTACCGATTAGCTTATCTGTGCATAAAGTGGGCTTAAAACATCTCTAAAACCTGTTTAAAAAAACAAACTAAAAGGGTCCTAAATATATGGTCATCCGTTGCAAACTTTTGACAACAGCACAGGCAAGCTTGCTGTCCAGGATGGCAGCAATGTTGCTCATTTGTCTGCAGCAGATGGAAATCGGCCGTGGAATGCGATCACTGAGCTGAAGCGTTTGAAGAAATTCCACTTTTCCGGTGATCGCTTGCAAGTGAGCAGCTCTGCATCGGCCCAGTCCTCCGAACGCAGCCAATGTGACATGAACCAAGGGAAAAATTAATTTCATAGATGTTGCAAAAAAAAAAAAAAAAAAAAAAAACTTCCAATAACAGGAAATTGAAAATTCACTTTTGTCCACAAAGTTTTCTCTTCCCTCCACCAACATTGTAGTGAGGAACTTATACTATAGGCCTCTTTCATAAAATAGGATTCTAGCCTCTTAAGACATTTGTGCCAAATTGAAATGTCTTGTAATAGTGTTACAAGTCACAAAAATTTAATATCAAAATGTATCCAAAATTGCTCCCTTGACCTTCTGTAATCCCTTGCAAAATTTGTCATTATTTCCGGTTGTTTTTAGCTTGCAGAGGTCTGTCATTGTGAAGTAAAGTAGTCTTGTTTCCTTACTGTGAAGTAGAATACCCCGAAAGCTTCGTGCAAGTGAATGCAGCACCCAACACGACATTCTACAACAGCAACTATAAATGCTTCCCTGGTGGCATAGTGCTAATGTAATCGCTTTGTAATCAAGAGGTCCTGGGCTTGAAACCTGGTGAAGGCATATGGCACAGTAGTTCCGACCCCACTTTAAACTGCGGGTCCAGTCCGGATTAGCCTTTCTGTGCATAAAGTGGACTTAACACATCATCATAATAATAACAGCACCTATAATTTTCCGTTGTTAGGTTTGGAGCTGATAGCAATTTCTGACGTGTTCTTTCACTTGTAGTATGCATACAAACAAATTTTACTCGTCGTAGTGCATAGTGTTGTGTTCTATCATTTGTGCCAACACATCTTAAATGTCTCCGATTAATCTAGAGATGTAGGGGATATTCATAGGTTTATTTTATTTAATTCACAAAATTATTTTGCATTCCTAATTTACATAAGTATATTACAGAAAAAGGAAATGCTTCTGTTTGCAAATATTAATATTTCACTAAAGATATGTAATAATTTTCATCTTAGTTTGTCACTCTTGAGGTTTTACACCAGGCACAACTTCAAATTCTTTGTATTTTGGAAATTCACCATCGTGGTTTGACTTGAGCGTTTCTTTACAAGATTCATGATCACTTTCCTTAAGTGCTTTTGCTTTACACTTTTTGAGCTTAATGACTGCAATATTTTTGTCAATTTCATGCTTTTGGGGTGGAAATTTCCTTCGTCCTCTCAACCAAGACTCCCATTCAACTGGAATTGCGTGATCATTGCCATAGGAATTTTCATTTACAGGTTCAAACCATCTTGAAGGCCTTCTTTTATCACTTTTTAGATCTGGAGGAGTTTCAAAATATTTGTTGCCGTGATAATCTGCTCCAATTAATTCTTTCTTTGCCCGTTTTGGGGTTAGCGATTTAATAAAATTTTTCCATACCACTGCAAATATAGATCTGGCCATACTCATTGACCCAATATTTTATACATACAATTTAGACACAACAAACACGATTATTGGTGGCCATCCGATTGCGATCTTTCATATGGTATGAACAGTTAATTCGGATGTAAAACATTTACAGAAATGTTTTATAGTGGCTCACATCACACACATTTGTTTCACACTTTCATACTTCTTTCTACAGCATTCTAGCTGAAAGTATGCGTCTGTTCATATATTTATACAGCATAGTTGCGCAGGTGCTGTCACTCAGTTTTCAGAAATTATTTCTTATCTAAAGTTTTTGAATTATCTCACTGTAAAAATTACATTGTCGCTTCGGTAGGTGTTTCCCTCATACGATAATAGTACCGTCGCTTCCAAACACCGTGTTCATTCCGTGAGCTTCAACCCAAGAACTGGCGTACGCAGAGGGGGTGCATTACCACGAAATTTTGAGACAATCAAACGAAAGTAGTAAAGAATTCCGCTAGTACCACATGGTACCACGAACTGAAACAAAAATGTCAACAAACTAAAGAAACCTTCTTCCGTCCTCAGTACAATTACATTCCGAAGACACACAAAATAGATAACAAAAACAATGTTTGTTCACTTTCCTTCGCTGCCTAGTGCCATAGAATAGTGCCTACAGTGAAAATGTTATTTAATTTATACAGCATAATAATATGCAATGACACAGTTTACGTTACAGGAGGTGAGGGCATATTATAAATTTTGCATTTTTGTGAAGAAGCAAGTTTTCATTTACAACCACCGGGCACGAAATGTTTTATGTATAACAAAGGGATTGTTTTTCATCGAGTGGGAATTTTTCATTTCCTGAGGGACTTTCAAAAAATGAAGATGACGATTACGTGTTGCCATAATAAGTTAAAGGAAACAGAAAATATCAACAATTCGTAGTGAAATTCCCAAGAACTGTAGTATAAGATTTTGAATGAATTAAAAGGTTAGTTTCGTGTGTACTCGAAAGCGGTAATTAAAAGTAGCAATATCTAGTGCAATTGCAGGAACCTATATACAAATGTCAGTGCTGCAATGAAACAAAAGACGATCAAGTTTTCGTACAAACGAGTTGTGTGTTTCTTACCTTACCAAGGGTTGTGTAGTACGCAAGAAATGATAATGTGTTATCTATGCTGTTATCGGTAAGAAAATTGTAAAATACAAGTTGGCAGCAAGGTGTGTATTGTCGCTAAAGCTTCATCAGACGTGTATGTGCTATTGCCAATTTTCTATTCCAGCTTAGTATATCTTTCTGCTAAAGTTAGTAGCGATACAAGGCTAGATTTCCCCATAGGATTTCCCTCAAAAGAGAAGGAAATGTAGGATGTAAGTGCACAGATAGAAGAGAAATTAAATTATACAGTTGCTCACAAAGGTAAGTGAAGGCAAAGGCAAATTGACTATTAACTTCATACGTTTTATTTACATAGTGTGATTTTGTCCCAGAAGTCTACAGACGTTACCCTCTACTTTGTCAATTTTTCTTTAATTTTACATTGTGTAAAGATAGTTTAATCCTTTGGAGCGAATGCAGAATATAGAGAATGTCTCCAATTTCGTTAATATTTGGTATACTAACAAAATTTGGCCTTCTAATCACGAATCTGTTGTTAAAATTCGGGGGTCACGTCTGGAAATCGCGAAGTTGTAAGTTGAGAATTTTTAAAAAAAAGCTGAATCGCATTGTTTTACGAACAAAATTTTAACTTAGCTTGCCTAACCTAACCTTACCGGAAATGGTTCGTGGGGCTATCTATGCATGGTTCGTGCGGCTACCCGTTCATAATGTACCGATCAGAAGGCCAAAATTAGTTAATCTAATAAGTGTTAACGAAAATCAAGATAATTTCTTACCCTAATCTTACCTGAAATAGTTTTGTGGGGATATCAGTTAAATCTTTGGTAACAGATATTGTGAAAACATATTTCTTCAAATTTACAGGAGAATGACGGGAAAGTATTTACGGAATTGAGTTCCTGTGGACTTTTGGAAGCTGGGAATAGTGTTTTTTCCATTCGTTCAACTTATTCGGCCAGTAAATAATGTCATTTTTAGCATTAATGTATCTCTGTTGCACAGTAGCTCGTGTCACCATTACCGTCGACTATGTGAATCAAATGTTCGGTGCGTTCAAATATGTAACCCGCTGTCAGTGTAGCAACCACTCGGTAGTTTTACCAGATGACGTGTGAGCAAGTTGTTTTTTTTCCAATTTAATTTTCTGTTTGCCTAACCTAACCTTCCGTGAATAGTTTGTGGATCAATTTTCGCTTAAAAACCTTTTATGAATAGTTTGTGCGGCATTTTTCGGTTCTTAAGTTTTGAAACACTGCATATCAACTGACAATAGACAACGTGAGTCAAGATTTGCCCACCATATTGTGTGTAACAAAAGCGAATTAGCAATGACCAATAAATACTTGTAATGTGAAAAATTATGCTTTTTTCAGTGAAAAAAACATATTAATCCCAAGTTGAAAAATGTTCCGCTATGCATATAAGGTAAGTACAAATGTAAGTAATTCGGAAATAAACGAGTTAAATGTGTTTTCACTATATCTAACTGGTACAACTAATGCTCTGCAAGTAACGGAGGAACAGTGTGGCAGTGCTGTAGACAGCGCAACCAATGCCGAACATCACTTGTTCATATCATGAAACATGATTGTTATGTGTATGTATGGAGAACGATAGCGGTAATGAAAAACATAATTTTCCAACATATATACCCGTAAGTGTACAATTTTTACGGATGACCCCCACATCTGAACTCTAGATACGTTACCAGGACTGTATGTTTAGTGAGTATGAGAAGTATGAAAGGAATTGTAGAACTGAAAACAATATTGATTTTAATATGGCAGAAAAAAATTCATGGAGCGCCATGGCATTCTTTTTTACATTTTTCTTCATTTATATTGTTCGGCGCCCAGGGGCAACTCCCGCCGCCCCCTAGCTACGGCTCTCAACTTGACAAAACTGTAAGAATAGGAGAATTTTACGAAATGTATTTTTATTTGTATAAAATTTTATATCGAAGGGTGCAATTTCCCTTTGTGCTACCCCGCAGGTCCTCTTGGCCATCTGGAAGAAATAATGTATGGAAGACGTGAAAACTAATCCCATCTTGAGTATTGTAACAGTCAGCTGGGGTTTGAAGGCCCCCATGTCAACCGTTAGGGTAACGTAGCTCAGACATAGGGGGTTTTGCTGTAAGAGAACATATTAGGTACTAAGGTCAAGCCGTAATTCTAAAGTGGTGATACCTGTAAGGTGTAGACACAATGAAACACCTTATAAATAATAACAGTGGTTTTTAAATATAAAAGAGCATAGTTGATATGATGGAGGAAACTCAACCTAAGAGTTAAAGGCAAGGAATCACTTGGAAGAAAGGGATAAGAGATTAGCGATACTTAAAAGTTGTAGAGCAGTTCCATCTTCCATCAGCGTGTAGACAGCCTAGACACGACGGGGTGGTTAGCCATCTAGGTGTGGAGTATGGACTGGCAGTGCCTCCGGCTGCACCTTAGATCTATCACTCGACTTCCACCCACCTAGTCTTGCGACTAGGGTATTTATACGTCGGGTGTGGTCTTGGCAACCTTGTTCAGGGCTACTGTCCTCATCTTGCACCAGCCTGGGGTATTTTTACTCGTCTAGGCTAAGGTCAGCCTCAGGAAGTCTGGAAGGCCAAGGTTGGATGATCGTATCAGGTGACCTTGGCATTGAGTGATCAGGGCTGCAGGGAGTAACAGCTCAGCTCACAGCCACAGGGAGTCACATCGCTCATGATAACAGCTGCAACAACCTTCGGTAGAGACCACAGCTTACTGTCCTTACTGACCTTACTTCTGGCAAGGCTATAGAATGCACGTGGACAGTGGTGACTTTCGATGATGGAATCCACAATGCTTCCTTTTGTGAACCGCACCCATCTAAGGTAACTAAGTTCACTGGATCTATGTACATGCAAAATGTGCATGAATAACTCCCCACCTTATCTTAGATGGCCTCCATCTAAGCAGATGTTGAAAAACAACCTTCCGAAGAGTAGGTTCATAGTGCTCTAGAGATGTATCATAACTATATCATCCAATATTGAAGACCTGGACTTTATTAGAGTTACATCCCATTGATTTATTGATTGATTTAGTATATTTTACTTCGCATTTTGTGCCTCTTGGCTAATTTGCGAAGATGGGGATGAGTGATGAAATTGATGAATGGACATTCACAAACAACCAAGCCCGAGGGGGATTCGAACCCGGGACCCTTGGCATCGCAGCACGATGTGCTAATCACTCGGCCACAGAGTCCGGCAGTTACATCCCATGTATAGCGTTGAAGATCACATGATGATAACTGTATCGTAACGTTGTAGCATCTCGAAGGCAGGTGGGGTGTAAGGGGTGACCTTCCACGTAGTACACCCAAATGTCAACCTCACTTCCACGTTAGTACACCCTGGACTGAAGACTAACGAGGCTCTGGCGACTGGCCCTATGGCCAGTATAATTTTGTTTGTATTGTCCTGTTCTTTTGTCCTTATGTGTGCTGAGTGCCCCTTTGCAGCCTCAACTTTTAACGAAAGTCAGAACATTTTAATATTTTATGATTTTAATTCTGCAACGTTCGAGTTGTGATTTGTTACGATAAGGGGCTGGACCCCATATAATGTAACGGGTGCAAAATAGTCTTAGTGCTGACGCACCCAAAATTTTAAATTCAAATTCAAATTCGAAGGCAGGTATAGGGAAACGAGGGTACTAACCTATCATCAACTTAAGGAATTGGAATGAAGGTGAATTTTGCGAGTGTTAGTGGGTAACCCTAAGATAAGCTGAAGAGAAATCTCCACATATAGAGATAGTTTGTACATAATTGATGAAGATGTTTACAATAATTTGTTGTAGATTTTCGCTTAATTGTTCACTTCGACAGTTCGTGGTTTAGTATTCACAATTCAGAGTTTCGTTGAGTTATTTGATGGAATTTAACAAGTCTTTTTAAGAGAGAGGAGTCTTAGGATCACAGCAGAAAACATCAGGCGACGAACACAGATGGATACACTGGGACACATGGACAGACATGGATACACATGACAACATTTTTCTGTAAACAGAAGAAATCTACAGTATAATGCTGTTTCACACTAGAAGGATATCTGAAAAAGATTATTAATGTACTCAAGTGTATTGAGTTTCAATGACTTATCAACTTGAGACTTTGTCACTGTAGTACATTTGTTCGTGAGTGTACTGGATTAAAATAGACTAACTTTCTTGTTGATATTTGTTTGGTACTGAAGGCTGCACAATAAGTCCTAAGATACAGATTGCCATAATTGCTTAAGTACACAATTGATTATTTCAATTCAACCGTCTCTTCTTAAAGTTCAGCACAACAAATTGAAGTTCATGTTTCCATTACTGATGAAAAGTATAGTATAAAAGTTGTGAAAAATTTTCCTTAATTTAGACACTCGATAGCTCATTTATTTTTGCATTATAGTATCTTTCCTCAAATTTCAGTACAACTCTCAAACAGGAATTTGAATTAGTATTTATTTGTTTACTACTCAAAATAAAATATTCAAGTTAGAAATATGTCTCCCAGGTTTCATGTCTTCCTGAGCAAATGAAAAATAAGAAAAATTTGTCCTACCACCTTTACTCCGGAAATAAGAGAAGAGTCTGGTGATAAGTACATACCAAAGAGTAGACAAGGGTAAAAGACACTCAGTACTCATGCACCAAGTACAAGAATAGGAAATCTATAACATAAAACAAGCATTAATTCACAGAAATAAGATTTCACAATATTAATCATACATCTAAATCCTGTAATTGTTAGAACAGATTAATTACATTAATTATTCTAGTTCTAGTTTTTCCTAACTCAACATTAAAATTTATTTAGTTCCTTCACTCTACTACTTTAACTGAGACTTGACTAGAATATGAGAATTTGTTGCTCTATGTGGCATACTATTTATTTTCACCTAAAACAAAATTGTCTTCTTTGTGTTGATACTCTGCTAGTATCAATTACCTAAGTAACACTTATGTTTTAATCGTCTGATACATTCAGACAACTGAGATAGTTACTAAAATGGTATGCCTTCTTTGCATATTGTCTCCATGTACATTTAATGGAACAAATAACAATCATCCATGACCACATAATATTAATATTAATTATATTTACTTCCTTTGTGGGATACTAATAACAACCGGACTATACCATTGTCCCAGATTTGTTGAAAATGATCAACATCTTTAATCATTAATGACTGAATAACTGACACATTTCAGTATATTTCTCCCATGAATCCATCAAGGATTAAGTTAAATCTTTAATATAATCTCTTTTTATTTTACTTAATTATCATTACTAATTAATAGCTATTAGTGATATTAGGTGTGTCACAACTTTATCTTATATCTATTAACTTACCACTAATGCACTTATTTATTTACTAACTGAACATCAAATTTGAAGTATTGACTTGACTTTACATTTATCCCTTTGTCTTGTTACTCCAAGATTCTACTAGTCTTGCTTTCTTTTATCTCAATGTTTGCCCTTCTCCTCTAGAATTAATTTCCGTCCAAGGGTGGGGAGGGGCAATCCTCATTGCCCCCTGTGGTTGTGCCACTGCACCCTCTTCCCCCGTAGTTGCTTTGAACTTTAATCGGCTTGAAAATACTTTATTTTCTTAAATACTTTATTTTCTTTAAGAGTAGCTATAATATCATTTAATAACAGCGATTAAACTCCTCTACACTACATTTCTAGGTAAAAGTATAATAATGTAGAGACATGAACGTCTGGAAGGGGGAGCAACGATGGCCACACTGCGATAATTTCAAATTCAAGTGTTGTTTTTGTGACGTTTTTCCTACGCTTTTGTATTTTCGCGTGAAAAAGCGTCACAATTCCTCATTTCTTCGTACGCCTTGCGTCTTGTATGTTGTTTGGTTGTTTATAATAGTCTCCGCTAGAGGTCTCCACCGACCTCTCGCTCCGTGCTCGCTTCTCGAGCAGAAGGCTACTCCAGTTCCGATTCTACAAGCTTCGCGATAACAATGACGTGACTTGGGTCACGGGTGAGAGAGAGCCTTTCAGTGTGTTGCATGGTTAAGTGTGCAAGTTGCCTCGCGGGCGAGACTTAACCTCTTTTCTGACTTCATTTTTAGCATGCACTTTACGATATATTCTCTCTCCGAGTTTGGACGATTCACGCGAAGCAGAACTCATTTTCCCTGATTAACTTTATACGCGTAAATGGAAAGTTGCATTTGACGAAAGCGTGAACTTTATCGCCGTCCAGTTTGATTTGGGTATTTTTCCCACAACCCGAATCAGGATCCAGATTTGTGACTGAGAATGAATCCATGGACGTTTCTAGACGTGACGCCAATGTTCTGATGACGGAACGTGAAGGAAGGCAGGACTTCTTTTGACCAATCGTCCTTAGCAGTGTTGAATTGGTGTCCGGTACTTCATGTGCAACTTAATGGAGGTATGTACAGTGTCGTCTTCTCCCCCTCTATTTCTGCAAAAATCCAAAGATCGTGAACTGTGATAGATTGGCATATCTTTAACTTAATTGAGTCAAAGGTTTAAATGAGTATAAAAGGACTAAAAGTGGAACCGACGAAAACACTAGTTGTTCTAAATTGCTATTAACGTACTTTATCTAATTAAATAGCAACGAGTAGCCATACTGATTGCGTGTCAATAATAACGCAAATGAATTTGCGGAGTTTGCCTGAATTATTAATGTTTCCCAAGACGTATGCGGGACACTTGAATTGTACCATTGCGACTTTTTAAATGTTGAAATAATAATAATAATAACGAGGCTGGCACAAATTAAAATTAAAATACTGGGAGCATCAAATAGGAGTAGGGAGTATAGTATTACTTATTGTCAAAAGGAACGATATGTGGCAAAACTAGGTCATTTATTGATAAATTGTAAATGTTTGAATTCTTGGCATGTTAAGTTTTAAAATGGCCAATTAAGAGGGTTCAATTGGAACTCGTGCGTGTTCTAGTATTTGTTAGAATTTTGTAACGTGCATAAATGATGTATATATTACCGTCATGCCAAATGACAAATGAAAGAACGACAGTAAGAATTGTTAATGTTGCAATTGAGATGAATTCTTAAATGATACGTAAAACTAGATTTGTACACGATAAGAATATTCTTCATGTTGTTGTTATTTGAGAAGTTAATTGTTCTTGTTTCAAGATTGAATATAATAAATTTGTGACTCAAAACAATCTTCGAGTACTATTCTGTGCCACCCTTTTGTTTATAAACTTCGCGTAAAAGAAAAGGAGAAGGAACAAAATTGTTGTTGGTAAGAAAAAACTAGTGACGAAGTATATGGAGTGATGTAGATTTTATACATGTGTTTATATTGGATTAGTGTGCGTATATTTTTCTGAATTGCAGGGATCTCTTAAGAATTAGTCAAGCCTGAGTAAAATTTTCCACGATATTTTGTGACCACATATTTTTGTATATAATTCCCCCTTTTTTTTTTATTGTGCGAATAGTGGACAATAACCATTTTATTCTCCTTAAGTTCGCACAATAATAATTATTGGTTCTCTTTTGAGACTGAGGCGGCAGCGCTAAACGCAGGCCATGATCCTCAACAATTCGAATTTGTAACTGTTGGTTGTAGCTTAATCTTAAGCGTGTACATTAAATTGATCCCGGACCTTCCCACGCTTTCACGAGGCTATTTTGCCCCTTTTTCTTGAGGGGACAACACTATTATCGGGGTAATGTACCCCATTCAAAAATTCGTTGCTTGTCCCTCCGTTTAAAAAATCTGCAGATCCCCCCCGTGTGCATGCATATGCATAGTAAGGATGTAAATAAAATACAAATTTAAGAAAAAAATATTAGTGGTTCAATAATAATAATTACAGGGTGGTTTCACTATGCAACTTGATGTGGAGAATCAAAACTTGTCTGAAGAATAATATGGTAAATCATTTGTCACAATCTTATATGCAGCTTTTATTCTATAAGGAAATGTTATTTTTGGTAGACCCCAAGAAAAGAAATACCCAAAAGAAAATTCAACAATAAAATAACAATAGTAATGTTTTGCTCTTTGTGAATCATACAAATCTGAATAGAAGACAGATGCATGAACAAAAATTATGCATACAAAGTGCATATGGGCATAAACAAATTGATAATTGCAAAGAGTCTTATTTTGTGTGGTATTCCAAAAAACAGTTTTTGTCACTTTGAAGGCAAAGGCCTACCACACAAGTCGTGCACATCCACCGTGTGCAATGTGGTTTCTGTTTTGTGCTGCAGTGAGCACATCTCTTAAATGTAGAATATTTTGGCATGTGCAACGACTGGCTTGTCCTTTTTTCTACAGGAACATATAGCTTGAACCGGTTCTTTTCGTTGAAATACTTGTTCTTGGGCTTGGAGAGGAGTTACTTCCTGAGGCACCCGCTAAACCAGACACGACTCTGCACCTGAACATTTTCAGTGTTATTATTGCATTATTTGTACAATATAAATGAATTTACAACACAGACATCAATAAAATGCCAGCTGATCCTGTGCCACCATTTTTTACTTTACGATCAATTTCATAATATGATTTATACATATCGGCCTTGTCAACACATCCAATACTTGCATTGGCTGACTAATTTCTGTTCTAGGCCATTCCTCTCCCTTCTAGAAATTGTACACGTTGTACTGGGATCATGAAAATTTGACGCCACTAGCACACAGCATTTGTCCTTCCACTTCACTCATGACAGTCCATCCTTTCGCATTTTCCAATCATGCTCTCCTCTCTCCAGATCCTTGAAAGCTGGCAGACCCTTTCTATTGCTAAGAATAGCCCCACAACAATACACGCCATCTTTTTCCATCACTTCCAACAAAGGAATAGAAGTAAAAAAATATATCAAAATAGACATGATAATATTTCCCTTTCAAATCTGCGCACAAATCCTTCACCACCCTTTCACCTAGCCTCAGATCACTCTTTTCTCCTGGTTTGCCTGTGTATTTTTGCAAATCACATGCATACCCATTCTTGTGTGCTCGCACCCACACTTTGTAGCCACTTTTGATTGGTTTTTTGAGGCATATACTGTTTGATGGACTGCCTACCTTTGAATTTGATCATGCTTTCATCAACAGATTGTTCCTTTGTCGGTTTATATAGCATCTTGAAATTGGAAATTATTTTGTCCAAGAAATCGGCGAACCTTGTACAGCTTATCGTATGACCGATCTGTTTTGGGGGGCATAACATTATTATCACTTAGGTGAATGTGAGAGAGTAACCACCAAAACCTATTTACAGACATGAGACATGAAACATACGGATCTCTCAATGCAGGCATCGATGACCAACAGTCTCGGTAACTATTTGTTTTTTTATATACCCATATGAATGTTTATTGCTAGAAAAACTTTCATTTCCTCCAGAGTTGATCTGAAGGGCTTTCCTGACTGTTGCATATAGGTTGGTCTGAAACTCTATTTCTTCCAAGCTTTACCAATTACCACTGGCTCTGCAGAATCATCCAGGTCTAGTTTAAACCTACACTTTGACTTAACTCACTCACATGTACACTGTGGACAAAGTCAGTCCACTTTACATTGTCTTGGAGTGTTGAAAGAGGAATGTTGTCATCTTGGCTGTCAATGTCACTCACAGTCTCATCTTCAAATCCTTGTTCATTGCCACCTTCAGTCAAATCATTTTTTGATGATGCACTGCCACAATGTTCATCATCATTACTTTCATTTCCATTGCTTACTACTGAACTGAACTGAAGAATAGTGTCATGTTTGGTTAATATTTTTAAAACCTTTTTCTGACTAACTTGTTTGTATTTGTTAATGCTGTAACGGTCGAATTGACCATTACTGGTTTTGGTATATTGTAATAATTAATTGCTGGCCAGCTACGAGGGTAGGGTTAAGTAATATGTTTCCATGAGTGTACTTTTATGTTATTATTGCATGTAAGTGTATATTATTGGATTGTGCTTTGCTGGATGTTAGATTCCCCTGTTTTTTATCTCCCCGGTTGGGGGAGCTAGCTGTCTTACAAAGACCGTTGGCAGTGGAATTTTCCAACGCTACGGGGTCCACGTCCACGGACGTTTACCCCGACTATAAAAAGAGCCAGTGGGCTTTAGGAAAAAAAACAGTGTTTCCCCATTGATTGACGAAAGAGTAACGTCTCCTCAAGTTTAGTCCACTTATGGTGGCTAGACTGGATATAACAATGTAGCATCTGGTTATGCCAGCCCCTGTTGCTGTCCCAAGTCCCCTTTTAGAAAAAGCTTTGATTATGTGGATATTTCCGTATTTGATTAATTGATGCCCAAAAGAAAGAGAAAAGGCGTAAGGAAACGCATTTGTAACGGAATATCATTTAAGCTGAGGATAGGCCCACCGAGATAGTTTTGCTAACTCGGTGGTAAGGGAAGTGCCGATGGTTATGCCATAGGTGCGCATATATATTGATTTAGAGATTCGGTAATTTTGGTCTATGCAAAGCACTCATGGAAACGCTCTGTAAAATATGTATATATATAACTACGTATAATAAACCCATATATCCTAAGAGAATGTTATAATTTCAAGAACTATGGTACTGTCCATTTAACCAGTTGTATATTCACTTGCTGTATATGTGTAAACGAACCAGGGACATACAAGTATAAATTGTTATGTGAAACCCCCCCTTTTTGTAATTCTGGCGCAAATATAATCTGCTCGCTTGGCACCCAGGGTGAGGTGAAAGGAGAGATTGAGGGATTAAGACAGGAAGTAATCCAGAGGGCCGGATAGAAACGAGGAGTAGGGTGGCGACACTTTCATATATGGGGGCTCTATTGTCCAGGATATATCTTGTTGTATAAAATGTCGTCAGGTCTATAGGTTTGAAAGATAGACGGACTGACGGACGGATAGATTTTTTTAATTTTTACAACGAAGATCGTACAGAAGTGAATGTTATTACGTAGTGGAAAAAGTAAAGTAGAAAAAATGGCAGTACAAGTTGATAGAGATTTGCTTGGACAGCTATTGGGTAATCAGGATATAAGCGATAAATCTCAGGAGGAAATTATTAGGGAATTAAATAATCTTGCTTTATCGTGCACTGAACAGCAGAGTGCTAAGGAAGAGGAGAAAAAAGTTCAAAAAATTCTCGATAAGTCAAATTTACCGATTCCAGTCTTCACAGGGAGCGATGACAAGATTTCGCCGCATGATTATTTGCAAGAGTTGCGGAATTATAAAGATGTCATGTACATTTCGGATAAGTCATTGTTT
Source organism: Lepisma saccharinum (assembly GCF_977018435.1). Taxonomy (NCBI): domain Eukaryota; kingdom Metazoa; phylum Arthropoda; class Insecta; order Zygentoma; family Lepismatidae; genus Lepisma; species Lepisma saccharinum. The sequence continues at coordinate 61,701,408 of NC_139234.1, read as the reverse complement.
GACAAGATTCTTCCGTTTTCGCTAAGGAAGGCTGCAGGGGATTGGTTTAGATTTTCACGCCCGTTTGAAGATTTCAAGAGCTTTTTAAATGCTTTCTTAGAAGAATATTATTCTGTAGATTATAAGAATGAAATTGACCGTTTGATTCTGAATCGCTTCCAAATGAGCGAAGAATCTCTGGTTTTGTTTATTCGTCGAATGAGGAAACTGTTTTCTATGAGGCAAAAAGAGACAGACGAATGTGAAGTAATAGAACATATTCTATCTCATGCACACCCTAGTTTCCGAAGGCATTTGTATGGAATGCAATTTCAGACTTTGAAGGAATTGGAATCTGAAGCAGCCATTGTTCAGAGGAGGTTGTATTCAGAAAGGCTTTATTTTTCACCGCTCGCCGGTGAGACGGAATTATCATTTTCTGAAGTTTGCAACACTGAAGAGGACACCTCGCGAAGAACAGGGGTAAAACATTTGGCTTTGTCAGCGAGGACAAGCGAAGGTGGAACCGAGAGTGACCAGCTACCCTTATGCTCTCTCAATCCAGGTTTAGGAAAAAGGATCAAGTGCTGTGAAACAACCGTTTTACCAAGAAGGAGCATTGGCGGTGACGCGACCGTAGGACACAAGAGACCCTCTTTTGATGCAACTTTTGGGCAAGCGGGGGCCAATAAAATATCTGCAAAGTTAATTTGTTGGGGCTGCCGTTGTGAGGGCCATAAACTTCAGGAATGTCAACAGACCAATAAAAGGAACCAACCCGCTGGAAAGGGAGGTCAGCAGCATCCCCAAATAAACCTTCTGTCGCCCGCCGGGAGAAAACACAGAAACAAAGGCCGTTTTTTGAATGGAGAAGGCTGTTTTCAGCAAGACCTCGAACCTCTAATTCCATGTAAAATTAACAACAAACGCTTTGTATTATTTGCAGATACGGGAGCTTCAGCCTCTACGCTAAGTTTGGAAACTGCCAAGTTGTTAGAGAGGGATGGAAATAAATTCATGAAGACGAGAAAATGGAACATTTCATTGGCTGTGGGCAGCGTTACATCAGTTGGCGAGATGTATGCTACTGTTTGTATTAATAACATGAAATTTAAGCATAAATTTATCATCCTTGAGAATTGTTTCCGTGACATAATCGTTGGAAGGGATTTTTTGAAGCAGAGTGGGATAATTTTGCACATTGAGCAGAACGGATGGTTGTTCAAGGATAGCGACGTGATTTACACGTTCTCGAAGCGTGCATGTAAACGAGAATTCGCTGTTACAGTTATGCAGAGAAATAACGTGGTACAGGAACGGAATAACTCGTCAGATCCCTCGAGCCTTGATGGATGCAACACACATGCACATGAGAATAGCGGGAAGTCTATGAATGAGGATACGGGCCAATTAGTCGATTCCCAAGGACTCGAAGTTCAGAAGACTGCAAACGCTGGTGCATTATGCTCTCTGAAAATCTCGAAAGAGGTAAAGAGAAAATGGAGGAAGGGAATAAAAAGGGAATGCAAATTTCCTCGAAAAAATTCCATTTCTACGGACAAGAAGAACCATGCATTATCATTTTTGCCTTTTGCTTTAGAGGACAATGAAAATGATGACTTACTGGCTACAAAAAACTTCATCGATTGTTTCAGAGCAAGTGAGAGACAGTTTGTTATCTCATATAATTAAACAACTGAAGGGAAAGCATTTCTCTGGAAGTAGGAAGTATAAGGAGAAAGTTGCTAAGTTGGCCAATCAGTCGTTTTTGGATGAGGAGGGAGTTTTGTGCAGGAGGATAGAATGCAAGGAAGATTCTAAGGGAACAGCCAAGCTATGGGTCCCGTTGAGTTTGAAATCTCAAATATTGACGTCACATCACGATTCTGAATTTGCAGGACACAATGGGAAGCAGAAAACTTTGTCGAAAATCAAGGAGAAATATTCGTGGCTTGGAATGACACGAGATATCGCTCGCTACGTCAGAAGTTGCGTTCCCTGTACTGTTTCCAGCAAAAGGAAGACAGAAGAAGTGAGACTGAAATACAAGAAAACGAGTCCAGCTTTACATAAAGTGTTCCCGGATGAAGAGAACGAGATCAAACGTAGGCCATGTAAATTTCGCATTGGAGGCAAGGTGTGGCTGATAGAGCACACTATATCTGGCAGATTGCGTGGCGTTAATGGTGAACTTGAAACGGAACACTCAGGTCCATGTTTAATGTCTGGAAGGATTAAAGAAGATACTTTCAGGGCAAAGAATGGGAAGGATTGTCCGATTGTGGAAGGTGAACCAGGCCAGTTGTCAAGCCATAAACCACCAGCTTTTGCTGTGAGGTGGAGGGACAGAAAACAGCCAAGGGGAGCCACGCGACAAGCTCCTAATGAGGGTTAGGAAGACTACCGTTGGGCCGCCTAGCCAGCAATCCCAGCTGTCATAATAGCCGACCGCGGATCTTCTTTTATTTGTTATTTTTTATTTAGTTTTCATTTGTATATAACTTACCCCCATTTTCTTCATTTTCACAACACTGTTTATTTATTTGCGTGTCTCCAAGTTGTAAACAGAAAGACACATTGCAAATTTAGGTTCGAGAGTCGAACCAGGACTCGGTTGAGAGTCGAACCAGGACTCGGTTGAGAGTCGAACCAGGACTCTGTTGAGAGTCGAACCAAGACTCAGTTGGGAGTCAAACCAAGGACTCGGTGAAGAGTCGAACCAAGGACTCGGTCAGGAGTCGAAGCCAAGGACTCGGTGGAGAGTCGAACCAGGAACCAGAGAAAACCAACTTCAAGGAAGGTGCTGGCAGGAAGACTTCATCCTAGAGAGGATACTTCAGTGGCGGACTTCACAAGGAAGAGGAAGCTTGGTGAATCTGTGAACATTGTGGACAATGTGATAAAGTGAATGAACTAGTGACTATTTCAATTTTCAGATACTCTGAGAACAGTTGAATACTTTAGTGGGTATTGTGTAATTGTGTTGGATGATTTTGTAAATATGGTGATCTTGTTTTGAGTGTATTGTTTTTTCTTGTTCCTCTTGAAGGGGGGAACTATGTAACGGTCGGATTGACCATTACTGGTTTTGGTATATTGTAATAATTAATTGCTGGCCAGCTAGGAGGGTAGGGTTAAGTAATATGTTTCCATGAGTGTACTTTTATGTTATTATTGCATGTAAGTGTATATTATTGGATTGTGCTTTGCTGGATGTTAGATTCCCCTGTTTTTTATCTCCCCGGTTGGGGGAGCTAGCTGTCTTACAAAGACCGTTGGCAGTGGAATTTTCCAACGCTACGGGGTCCACGTCCACGGACGTTTACCCCGACTATAAAAAGAGCCAGTGGGCTTTAGGAAAAAAACAGTGTTTCCCCATTGATTGACGAAAGAGTAACGTCTCCTCAAGTTTAGTCCACTTATGGTGGCTAGACTGGATATAACAATGTAGCATCTGGTTATGCCAGCCCCTGTTGCTGTCCCAAGTCCCCTTTTAGAAAAAGCTTTGATTATGTGGATATTTCCGTATTTGATTAATTGATGCCCAAAAGAAAGAGAAAAGGCGTAAGGAAACGCATTTGTAACGGAATATCATTTAAGCTGAGGATAGGCCCACCGAGATAGTTTTGCTAACTCGGTGGTAAGGGAAGTGCCGATGGTTATGCCATAGGTGCGCATATATATTGATTTAGAGATTCGGTAATTTTGGTCTATGCAAAGCACTCATGGAAACGCTCTGTAAAATATGTATATATATAACTACGTATAATAAACCCATATATCCTAAGAGAATGTTATAATTTCAAGAACTATGGTACTGTCCATTTAACCAGTTGTATATTCACTTGCTGTATATGTGTAAACGAACCAGGGACATACAAATATAAATTGTTATGTGAAACCCCCCCCCCTTTTTGTAATTCTGGCGCAAATATAATCTGCTCGCTTGGCACCCAGGGTGAGGTGAAAGGAGAGATTGAGGGATTAAGACAGGAAGTAATCCAGAGGGCCGGACAGAAACGAGGGATAGGGGGCCGACACTTTCACAATGCTTAGTCATAATGTACAGACTCTGTATCATTGATCATAATTTTTTTAAGCCATCAGTAAAATTATTATTGTGTTAAAAGTTGTATACTATTGTACATTTTCCTTAAGATGGCCATAACTAGTGCCTCCACCCTAATATGTGTTTTCCACTTTTGTGGTTTATTTCCACTTCTCAGAATATTATTATAAATATTTACAAGTACATTTAGTGCATTATCCGATTGATGTTCTATCATTTCATACGTTATTCCATTTTATCCTGGGGCAGTTGATTTTACATTATTTAAAATTTGTTAATTCTTGCAAGGTTATTTTTGAGTAAAATTCATCACTGGAATTTATATTATTTATTATCTCGGGTTTTTTATTTCTTGGTAATAAGGTGTAAACATTTTCCAAAATGTTCTTGTCAAATTGTTGTTGTAGGTGTAGCTCTAGTTATATACCCTTTTCTAAGATGCTTGACCACTCTTTTAAAACTCAAAGCCCAAACTAAAAGTAAAGACAAAACAATCGTAATTCCCATGGCAACAGCTCATACAACATATGTACATAAAGATCAGTCACTATTCTGATATTATCAGTGATAGGTCTAACTACAACCTTGGTGACAATGAAGTTCGACCAGAAAGGAATACGTGATTAAATGCACAGAGGCATAGGCAGTGGCATGGGTGACCCGCAGAAGTGACGCATGTGTGTAAGAGGAGGCGTGTGAGCAGGCAAGAATCGTGATCCCAGCATGTTGCACCCAAGGTCATGTAAAGAACGAAAACGGGGAACTATACGCGTGACATTGAACTTCGACCAGGCACCAGACCCATACGGAAAATTACAGATAGTGGCGCATTCGACGGAAGCATGACGTCACGGACACGATAAGGGAGTCCGCCGTATATAAGCGCGTGTTGTGCACTGAGGAACCGCAGTGCATCATCACCATGGCCAGGGGCAAACCTATTGACAACACCGTGAGGAGAAGAGTGGTGGAGTTGCAACGGGATGGACTCAGTGAACGGGAAATAGGGCGCCAACTGAACTTACCCAAGTCAACCGTCCACTGCATCATCAAACACCACCAAAATACGGGTACTACAGAGCCAGGTAAGGTCCCCGGTCGAAAACGCCTGCTGAGCGTGCGTGACCTACGGATATTTAGGCGCTATATCCAGACCAACAATCATGTTTCTGTTACCGAATTACGACTGTGGACTCGAGAACGCTTTCACATTGAAGTGTCAACCAGAACCATTCGCCATTACCTACAGCGATGCGGTTACCGAGTGTACAAGGCAAAACGTAAACCCTTCCTTTCCATGTTGAACAAAGGCAATTGACTACGGTGGGCACGAATGTACCGGGGATGGACATTTCGGCAGTGGAACAGGGTTTTGTGGACGGACGAATCCATTTTCAATGTTGTGTACGGGAAAATACGGAAAACAGTCATTTGTCGGAAGGAGGAACAGAATGAAGCAAAATGTTATGCACGTCGGGTACAGAAACCTGCGTCAGTGATGGTATGGGGATGCATGACTGCATCTGGGGTTGGCCCACTACACGTCTGTGAGGGCATTGTGAATGCACACGCATACTGGAGCGGCATCTGCCCACAGTGCGAAGGCACCTGTTCCACAGGCGGCGTCTCATCTTTCAACAGGACAATGCCAGGCCTCATACAGCGCGGCTGACAAGAGAATGGTTGACTCGCCATCACGTGCGAACTCTGCCATGCCCACCATCGAGTCCCGACTTCTCGCCCATTGAGAATGTGTTGCGTGTTCTTAAGCGACGTGTGCAACAGAGGGGACCCTCAACAGTGGCTGCTCTTATCGCCTGCCTGCAGGAGGAATGGCACCGCATCGATGTGGAATACATTGAACGACTCGTCCGCAGCATGCCCCGACGCATTGCCACAGTTATTCGCCGACGGGGCGGCTTCACACCATGGTAAACAGGATCCCCTCTAACAGTGGTCAAACTTCAATGTCACATGTAGATGGACAAAAATGTTTTATTTTGTGTGGACACCAGACATTGCTGCGTTGCAGCATAAATTTATGTTTTCCTTTGTTCCATGTAGCCTGCTGAATAAAATATGTTCAGCATATGCATGTGTTCTCCTTCTTTCACAACGCACTCCTATATTTGTGACTGGTCGAACTTCATTGTCACTAAGGTTGTAAAACGTGGTTACTGAAAATTCCTGTGATCCTTCTGCATCAGATATTTTAAAAGTTGAAAGTAAGAGGTTAAGCAAATATTGCAGTTACGGTAACAGTTCCGATTGTTTAATGATTTTTTTTAAATTCTCCTCTCAGAAAGGCTTATTATTGTATGGTGACACCTGCATGGCATTGACAAATGTCTGTAACTGGTGTGCAAAATTCAATGCAGGGTGTGTAAATGTTTTCGATGAACCTGGACAGTCTCGCACATCCCACACACAGAGCAATGTTGATGCTGTGGATTCATTGATTCAGGAGGACTGGCAGTCAACAATCCAAACAACAGCGAATGCAGTGGGCATTTCATATGGCAGTGCATACACCATCATCCATGAAGAACTTGGTATCGAAAAGTGTCAGCAGGTTGGGTCCCTAGACAGCTCACACCACAGCATATGGAGGACCGTATGGGATACAGGCTTGAGCATTTGCTCCTGTACCATAGGGCTGGAAAGGCATTCCTCGACCACATTGTTACCAGGGATGAATCGTGGGTTTTTCATTACACCCCTGAACGAAAGCGACAGAGTATGGTATGGAAAGGAAACCCACAAACTTGACCCCACCCAAAAAATTCAGGACAACCCCATCTGCAGGAAAGGTTTTGCTTACCGTTTTCTGGGACAGCCAGGGTGTCATTCTTTCTGATCTTGGGGTAATAGGAGCAACTGTAAATGCTGCTGCATATTGTGCCACACCGGATCGTCCATGAGCTGCTCTGCACCGTAAACGTCCAACAAAATCTTTGTAGGAGGTTGTCATTCTCCATGGCAATGCTCGTCCCCATATGGCTGCATCTGTCACGCAAGAAGTCAATTTCTGGCATTGGGAAATTCTCAAGCATCCAGCATAGAGTCCAGACCTGGCCCCATCAGACTTTCACCTGTTCGGCCCACTGAAGGAACACCTTGCCGGCAAACACTTCACCTGCAACACGGAAGTTATGACAGCTGTTCATCATTGGTTATGCATCCAGCAGAAAGATTTCCACCGCAAAATTGGTGTCACGGTGGGACAAATGTATAAATGTGAATGGATGTTATGTGGAAAAGTAGATTAATGTTCAACCTTCAAATTGTACAGGGTGATTACAAATGATTCATCGGGTTTTGGATGAATGTGTTGCACAAAGTATTACATAAAAAATAGTAAATGATACATTGTATGAAAAAGCACATTTTCAAGTTTCTTACACCACATTACAAATGTTCTATGTGCTCTCCTCATGTTACACGACAAACATCTATGCGGTAGTCAAGTTCAACCCATACACGTTGGATCATGTCCCTGTCAATGTTCACCAGTGCAGCAGTGATGCAATACTGGACTTCAGTCAATGTTGTCGGCAAAGGTGGTACGTAAACATTGTCTTTCACGTATCCCCAAAGAAAAAAAATCACAAACTGTAAGGTCAGGAGACCTTGGGGGCCACCTGGGGGCCAAATCATCCTGAACGCAGCGCCCAATCCACCGGTTTGGAAGTTCCTCATTGAAATGGCGATGCACTTCTCAATGCCAATGAGGTGGAGCTCCGTCTTGTTGGAATATGAAGTTGGGGATATCAGATATCAGTTGAGGAAACAACCAGTCTTGCAACATGTGTAGGTACATTATACCAGTCACAGTTTTCCCAGGAAAAAAGTAGGGCCCGTACACTTTGCTACGTGAAACAGCACAGAAGACATTCACCTTTAGATAATCTCTTTCAATCTCCACTGTAACATGCCCCATATGCGGACGTTGTGATGATTCACGTGACCATTTACGTGGAACGTCGCCTCATCACTGAACACGAGTCGGGGGGTAAATTCGTCATCTTCCATAGCTTCCTGGAAAAGTTCACAAAAGTTGTGTCTGATGCTGCGGTCGCTTGGCTGTGAACGTTGCAGCAGCTGTATGCCATATGGTTTATGATGTAATCCCTTGCGCAGAATCTTGCACAAAGTTGGCTGAGGTATGTCCAGTTCGTGACTTGCACGACGTGTAGATTTCTTTGGGCTACGAACGAACACCTCTCGGACACTCTCCACGTGTCAACTGCAACACCTGGTCGTCCGGAGCTTTTTCCTTTACAGACGCAACCTGTGTCCTTGAACTGTCGATACCACCGCAGAATGCTTTGGTGGATTGGTGGCTGAATGCTGTACTGTCTTCGGAACGCATGCTGCACGGTAGTGACGGATTCAGTCTTCTCATATTGCAACAAACAAAATGCTTTCTGTTGATTAGTCGCCATTTTACAAACTGTTACCACCCTGCCGCCTGGTGCATCACAATGAAACCTGCAATGACATAAACAAAACTTTAAAATATGCTCTTTTCATTGGTTATTAGTACAAACGGGTGGGCATTATATATTTGAAGCTATAAGACGTCAAAACCCGATGAATCATTTGTAATCACCCTGTATATTTCAGTTTTTGTGAATACATTTTCGTTTGATTGTAAAAAAAATTCTCAATTACTTTTTGATGTCCCCTCGTAGCATGATGAAATTGCAATAAAACAAAAGGAACTTGGGCTGCACTTTCTGCTTTGGTGTTTGTTTTTTTATGTTGAATAGTAATTTTAACCAATTAATGGATTTATTATATTTTGTATAAATTTAGTTGCATTTATTCTATTGTGAATTTTTAAAATTTTGTCTTTCAGATGAATGATATAGAGAAGATGAATAGTCTGATTCATTGGTGAAAGGGGTTTGTTTTCTGTGGGAAGTCTATAAAATCTCTTCCAAGATGAGTTCCATAGCAATGGAGGAGTATGAGCTCATGAAGGACTCTAAATATAGAGTGTAAGTATTACAATAAAGTTAATATTATGTGTTGATGGAGACGTGCATATTTTGTTTTTGACAGAAACACGAAATGTGAAATAACATGCTGTAATGTTTATTTTTCATGATTTTGAAAGGAGCGAGTTGCATTTTCCTGCTATGTTTTGTCACAAAATTTATAGTTTATTTACAGTAACGACACTTTCTGAAGTCTGAATTATCCTGCGAGTTATGGAAACAAAGGAAAATGGACTCCTTTAACAGGAGAAAAACTTAAAGCTGTGTGAACTACATAAATGTGCTATTAGAAGGGAAACGTTTATTTTGTATAATGAGGGTAGTTTTAAAATCAAATTTAGGGCTTTATTCACCATTTTAATCAGAGACCAGCACGAGGCCCGGAGGAGACCCATCCACAAGGAGTCGTGCCTACAATAATATACAACTCGCACGTCAAGCCAGGTGTTCGATGTTGCGCAAACCAGGCGCGGTTGGCCTTATAGCGCACAGGATCAGTGAACCCCCAGTAATATACGGCATTTACCTCGAGAATGGACAATAAACAATGTCTTTACCTTTTGACAATTTTTCGCTAAAATTTCTCCACAAGAAGTCATGTATTTGTGTCCGTAACACGGCAAATTCTTTTGCTGAGAAAGAGAAACCGCGAGTCGGCCACCCTCGTGCAGACCCTCAGCTGAACCCCCACAGGAGAGCTCTTGCCATACGGAAGGTTCGGGCGGCAGGCAGAAGCTCGGGGTAGCTATATGGACAAAATATATGGCAAAGGATACTGAGGAACCTCGATCTCCAACCAACGGTCATGCGCAGTTCGTGCTCTCTTAGAAGCAGCAGCAGAAGCCAGAAGGCACCGTCCTCGCTGCGAGTGAGACCCAGCTGGTTCCTCCCTTCCAGTGTTTCCCTGTGAGGTTCAAGTTTGAAGCGCATTCGTTACATATTCAATCTTCTCTGTTGAATCATTTTTGTACCGAACTTCTTGGCATAATTGCAAAATTGTGGCAGAGAAGGATGAGTAGAAATGAATGAAAGCTGGAATTAGACACGATGAATTAAAAGAAAAGAAATACATTACTAAAATAACTCGTGCATGCATTCAGACTTTTTCCTTAAAGATGGAAACACTTCGGATATGTGAAAGTAAAAGAATGGCGCGATCTCAGACAAGAAAGGAAGACGTGACAAACCTTTCGAAGTTCTTGGATAGTTGTTTCAAAATATTGATGCTCCAAAGGATGTTACGTCATTTGGTGCAGTGTAGGTGTTGCTGTCTGCGCAGGTAAGAAATGACCGCTAAAATGCATTCCATTAACGGAAACATACCCTCTCGTCTGTTGAAAGAAAATTAGAGATAAAGCGTGTGCTGGTCGACCAACTCCAAATTTGAAGATAAAAAAAAAAAGCTGTAACATTCCAATGAAAGGTTCTCAGGTTTCTAGTATGCATATGCCATTGGTTGCCATTTCCCTTTAATAATTGTAGGACCATTGTGATTAGTCATTTTATAATTGCAGGCATGGACGTCCGGAAGGGGAAAAGGGGCCACACCCGCCTGGAAAATTAATATCAACCTAAAACTATTTATTACACACATATAATTTCATTTATGTCACAGTAATTTATGTTGATTATTATAAAGACGTTGCAGGGACTGAAGGAGTGTTTTTTTGAAAGAACAGTACTATTACAAGGAAAAATGTGCCTCGTTTGCCCCCCCTAGAAAAAAAATGATCTTGCTTCCCATCCCTGGAACAAATCCTGAGGACGTCCATGATGCCCATAAATCCCGAAATTTCTTTCATAGATGCACAATTTATTGTACTTAGTTTTAGTCCTAAATTTATACGCATACATCTACTATGAAACCTCATTCTATGAAAAAATTATGTACCAATCTTTTAATCCCCTCCCTTTGTTTCCTGAAGAAAGTCTCTTTGCAGAAAATGAATATGTGTCATATGACTTCGGTGAACCCCCAGGAAAATAATGCACGAGCCGCGCCTGGCGCAAACGAGCTTCCATCCACAGGCCTCGATGCCTGCCAGGTTTTTCTCTTTACCCAGGTTCACTTGAGACCCGATGTAGTTCCTGTAGTCATATGTTGCCTACGGCCATTATATTTCACTATGCATGGAGACATTTGAATTTATGCTAGTTGCAGGTGCCTTGAGGTTGTATAACTGTTAGATTTTGTAACTTCTCAAGTTAGTTTCATTATTATGTCAAACTGACTACCACATATTTGAAATAGGTTTGTGTGTTTTGTTCATTTTTTGTCTCTTTTCTGGTCTTGAAATCATAAATATTCTCTCGGTTTCATTTTCACGTTGTTTGTTTGTTGAAATGTGTAAATAGCATTGCCTGCTATTTGTACCCATCTGAAGATATATTTTCCATCGTGTTACTATCAATGCTGTCTTCAGAACTATATAATTCGCAACAACATGAGCGAACGACTATTTGTTGAAAGAGATGACAATATGCAAAAACCTTTTGTAATCTAAATTCTGATTTCATGTTCATTTTATGGACCCCTGTCCTTTAGTATTCAGCATCATGTGATATCGCAAATGTAATGGTTGAAAAAGTACTATATCACACCTATATTGAGTATAAAATTCCCTTCAGAATGAAATTTATGAAAACAAGAAACTATCTTTGTGCCATAGAGGAGGGGATAATAATACTAAGCAAGTCAAAAAAGGAGGGGGGATATCTTGAGCAACTAATTTGGATATTGAATTAGCAAAATTACCCCAGAGAGAAAATCTGTAGCAAGTTTTCAAAGTTCTTTGAAATGAAGTTTAATTGATTGATTGATTAGATGTTTTAAGTCACTTTATGCACAGTAGGCTAATCGTGACTAAACCTATAGTTTAAAGTGGGATCCGATCAACCATTGCCTCAACCAGGTATCGAACCCGGGACCACTTGACTACAAGGCAACAACCACAAATGTTTTCTACTATGGAATAAATCTGCAATTTCATATTCATAAACATGATGAACATTTCAAGTGCTCCTTGAACAGTTTAGAATCTAAAAGTTGGCAATAGTGATTGCATGACCCATGTATCTGGAGACTGTGCAAAACCGGAATGAGCATTCACTGCAAATAAGCGAGCTGAGTCTTGCAAGGCCTGCCAGTTACCTGTGGGCTTTTGATGCTTGACGGTTCAAAACCCAGGCATATAGTTCTTACTTGCTCACTTGCCAGCCAGGTGGGCGTAGTAAGTGAATCTGGCCCGCACTCTGATTGTAACACCGAAGTTGGAAATTATAGTAGTATCATTTGTGAAACACCACCTCTCTACCAAAAGAATCGATGAAAATTTTTGTATGCATATTTGTTACTCTAATAAGGGAAGAATTGATAACAGTAGTATATTCACAAGCCTATCTTAATTTATTGAGCCCATTACTTTGTTCATGCTTGACTCTAAACCTGAATGATATCAAATATGCGAACATTGTGCAATAGCAAATACAATACTGGTAACCGTGATGTCTGGAGTCAAGCACCACTTTAAAATTGTAGGTTCAGTTTTAATTGCATGAAGTATACTGTATATTTCTAGTTCAGGCTGCTATGTCAATTGAAGATTTCATATCTGTATTTTGTTTTCCAGCTATGTTTCTGCAGTTGATAAGGCTTTAAAGAATTTTGAGTACACAAGTGAATGGGCAGACCTCATATCAGCACTGGGAAAGCTAAATAAGGTAATTGCATACATGTATTATTGTGTAAACTCTCCAGTGCTTGAAATGCTGGGTGTCTGTAAATGATACTGTGAATTAATTTGTGGATCCTGCATTTTAAGCTCTTGAGCCACAAACTACTAAAGAACATAGAATTGTATGGTGAAACTGGGGTGTAAAGGGTAAGACTTCCACATAGTACACCCCGGGCTGCATTTTGCAGACTAATAAGGCTCTGGCATCTGGACCTACTGCCAGTGTTGTTCTGTGTTTTGTTCTTATGTGTGCTGAGTGCCCCTTTACAGCCTCAGCTTTTAACCCAAGTGAGAATATTTTAGTCCTCCGACATTACAGTTACATTATATTCGTTATTTTAGTTATGGTAAGGGGCTGGGCCCTGTACAATTTGCTGACGCACCCAAAATTTCAAATTCAATCAATTGTAGAGTGGAACTCTTGATTTTACATTTTCCCCACATTCTTCATTCAATTTTGATAGTCCCACCATAGAAAAATGTTGTAATATTTTCCCAGGTTTTACATTTTCCTGCATTTATAACATTTTTTTAAAGCTTGTTTCCCCTTCAAAATGTAAAATCAAGGTTTCACTGTATTTGTCTATATACTCTAAAATAGGAATGGCTCAGATTAATCGTTATCATCTGATGAAGTCATAAATAATTGCCGATAATTTTACTGATCTAATATATCTACAGGGAGGTTATTTCAGTCGTTCACCGCCAGCGTGACGGCCGTTCGTCGGAGTCTTCATGCAACAGGTCCCGGCAAATTGCGTTCAGGAAGTCCGTAACAGAAACCGCTTGTTTTCTAATGTTTCCACTTTTCACAATTACAGTTACAATTACAATTGAAATAAGCACGTACCTTGTCGCAAGGATGCTGGAAAAGGTGTCCTCGCAAATACAAATATTTCTGGCACCTTATTCCTGACATCTAATCTTAGATTAGACATCGCTACTTTATCCTCAGTTGACATTAAGGGAAGACAGCATCCCGGCGCATAAAGCAAACCGAAAGCGTAAAATGATATTTAAAAGTAATAATAATGATGATCACTAACCTCCTGTGTTATAAGAGATGATGAAAATGATTTCCTTGAACCTTCTTAGGTTCAAGAGATCCTGTCTCTCGTAATTCCCTGACCACTTTTCTGCAAGAATCCGTTTTCACGTAATTATCGTACATAAAAACTCTCTGTTCAAGAGTATATTTGTTTAACGGCATAAGTAATGAATGAATAACAATTAACACACAATAAACACTGGCCATGAGTAGCACATTACAATAACACAGTATAAACAACACGCGTACTGATAAACGCAAACAGAAGTGAACATGAACGTACAGTGACTACGTCTGGTAGCTGACAGTGTTGCTAACCATTTTTCGGCAATGTCCCTACAGACGTAGTCAAAATGTCCCTACAACTGACCAAATGTTCCTGCTCCACGTAAAGCGACTAAAAAAAAAAAACACCTCATGAGCATGCAAGACAGAAGATAAAATATACACATTTACTTACCAAATCTTTCTGCTCGGTGCTTCCACAATTAATGAAGGAGCGAATTTACAGTACAGGACCCCTCCCCGATTTTTGTAATATTTGGCATACTCACTAATTGAGGCCTCCTAATCACGAATTTGAAGTTAAAATTTGTGGGTCACGTGTAGAAATTGCAAAATAAGTTAAATTGAGTGGTCCGCGATCGGCACGATTGCTCATTATTTACCGGAAGATTTTGTGTTTCCAATACTTAAAAAACGAAATATACATTCATGATATTACTACGACCCCAAATTTTAACTATGTTTGCTTATCCTAACCTAACCGTACCTGAATGGTTCGTGGGGCTATCCGTCAATGGTTTGTTGGGCTACCCGTGCATGTTTTTTTCGAGCCCAAATTTTAACTATGGTTGCCTTGCCTAACCTAACTTAACCTAACCTTACCGAGAATGGTCAGTGGGGCTATCCGTGAATGGTTTTGTGCTAATGGTGATTACGAACCGATAAAAAATCTTATTTTCGTAGCACTTTAACGGCAAACGTTCATCATCGAAGACGCCATTTTCGTATCCTGCAATTTTATGATTGATGTACTGTTGCCAAATTTACCTGTAATCAAATTAGTTCTTCTACATCGTGATTGTCGCTGTCACATGTAAGGACGTTCTTTGGGCAATATACTGAAATCCATAAGTTTATTAATTAGCCCACAGCCATCCTCCTGCACACTCAACCTAACAATCTGTACAACATTAACAACTTTTTACTGTTCTCTTCCGCCATTATTACACAATTCATGCTCTCCAAGTATGAAATCAACAGTGTGGCAACGCTGTAGAAAGCGTAACTAAT
Source organism: Lepisma saccharinum (assembly GCF_977018435.1). Lineage (NCBI taxonomy): Eukaryota > Metazoa > Arthropoda > Insecta > Zygentoma > Lepismatidae > Lepisma > Lepisma saccharinum. Next base: position 61,686,279 of record NC_139234.1, on the reverse strand, counting down.
TGCAAACGTCAATTGTTCATATCAACAAATATGGCTACCATACTTGTATACGGAGAATCATTGCGAGAATTGAAAAGCTTATTTTACAATTTCTACACGTTAATGAACAATTTTTTCACCTCACCCCAACATGTTAACTTGAGATAAATCATCACGACTAATTATTTCGTGAGTATAAGACGTAGCATAGAAATTACAGAAGGGTCCGGTATTGTAAATTCTTGCCTTAATGAATAATAGGGGTGTGCGGGACAGAATTTTTTGGGTCGGGACGGGATCGGGACGGTAATTTTTTTAAATCCCGACATTCGGGACTGAAAAATTTGCAATTTCCCGACCAAGTCGGAAAATTTTCGGGACGGGAAATGTTCGAAATTTTCCGAAGCACTGGAAATTTAAGTCATTTTCACTTTAAGTGATTGTTTTTGCATTTCTAGAATAAAAATTTACAATTTTCGATAAGTTCCAAAAACTTACAATGCAGAAAGCGTCGAGAATTAACGACTTTTTAAAGTGACCATTCGGTATTTCCCGACTGCTCTGGATCCCGAAAAGTCGGGAAGTCATTTCCCGAAGTCGGGATTGGGACGGTAATTTTTTTTCCCGATCCCGGTCCTGACCTTTCGGGATCCCGCACACCCCTAATGAATAACGTTGAGTCGTTTACTATTGATTATGTTATTTGAAGTCATACATTGTGTTGCTGTGAAGAGATAGATGTTGGTTGGTGATATATGCTGTATTTCCTGCAGTCTTTAACAATTTTGGTCCCATTTTATTTCCCTTTGTTGTTTTTGTATCACTTAACATTGAAAATATTCTTTCCGTTTCCACGTTAGAATGGGGCAATGTTAGCACTATTTTCGCGAGAGTGGAAATGTTTTCAAAAAAGAACGTGCCTTGAAAGTTTTTGGTAACCGATAACATGTTCCAAAATTCTGATGGAGACTTGTCAGTTAGTTCTTTTTTTTCCTCCTCGCTAAAGTATCCAGATAAACTAATACATAAAATGTAATTTTCCAAGATTGAAAAAAGTACCTACGATTTCCCTCATTTGGCAAAATCTGTCCCTACGTCCCTACGCGGGCGAAATTTAGTGATAAGTCCCTATGCGTAGGGACATGTCCCTACGGTTGGCATCACTGCCGATACGTGCAGTTTGAAGCGCCCTCTCGCGGCTGACAACTCCCCCAACCTCCGATAAGTTGCCGGCGCTGTCGCGACAACTGAGGATAAAGTAGCGATGTCTAATCTAAGATTAGATGTCAGAAATAAGGTGCCAGAAATATTTGTATTTGGGAGGGCACCTTTTCCAGCATCCTTGCGACAAGGTACGTGCTTATTTCAATTGTAATTGTAACTGTAATTGTGAAAAGTGGAAACATTAGAAAACAAGCGGTTTCTGTTACGGACTTCCTGAACGCAATTTGCCGGGACCTGTTGCATGAAGACTCCGACGAACGGCCGTCACGCTGGCGGTGAACGACTGAAATAACCTCCCTGTATAAGTAGGCTGTGATTTTGTGCAAATATCTGTCATTTTTTTATTAGTATTATTAGGAATAAAAAGGTATAATTTATATGCTCTGCTCTTGTAAATTTCAAAATATGCAGTTTATTTTTGAAAGATAAAACCCATTGCTGTTTCCTCGCTACATACAATAATTAAGGAGGTTAAGTAACTATTCATGTTGCACAAGGAACATTTGCAATTGTATATGAGATCAGTCAAATGTTGGTATCAGTAAAAAAAATTGATGGGAGCCCATCTCTACTGTAAAGTAATTTATGAAAGTTCTGACCTTTTTTCGCATGTAAATAAATTACTCTTTCGAACTAGTTACAGAAACTTGCATGCTTGGTTCACATACAGTCTATAGTGCCGATGCTTGCGCACCCTGATTTTAATAACATCAAAATGAACTTTTTTTTACAACTGAAATTACAAATGTTTCACACAAAGTTTAATTAACGTAGGAAGGAGTCTGTGTTTTAAGATTTTTGAAAAAGAATGACAGCTTATGCCTTTCTTGCAAACGTGCAAAATTTTATAATTGTTCTAATTATTTTCTTTGCAGGTTCTAATGAATAATATGAAATTTCCTGTGATCCCCAGAAGAATTAAAATCAGTAAGCGACTTGCACAGTGCATGCATCCAGCATTGCCTTCGGGAGTACATCTGAAGGCATTAGAAACATATGACATAATTTTTAAGTGCATGGGGACCAATAGATTAAGCCATGAACTCTTCATCTACAGTGCTGGTAAGTACAAAGAATGTTCATAAAATAACATTAAGTATGAGGGAAGCTAAGTTATACTTCAATATTATGTGAATGGGTGGACTCCCATGTGCAGATTTACTTCAATATCTCCAGATGAAAGCAAGCCTGGTACATTTAATAAAGTCTTGTCAGTCTTCCCATGTATATGGAGCACCATCTAGGAAGGTGGTTGAGCATTCTGCCATATCGAACGTGATGGAAACTGCTGAATTCTGTTTTCTGTTACATTCCATATATTTCACTGACCAACTTGAAGCTCCCAGGCTCTGTGTGTGTGTGTGTGTGTGTTTTATCTTCCTCTTTCTCACCTCCATGGCAATAAACAAGGGTGAAGAATTGACCACAAGGTTTGACTTATGTTCATTAGATTTTCACATTCTTAGCCCAAATCTTTCTTCTAACTGCCTTTCTAGTTGGTATTCACTACAAAACTTCATAAATACTTTAGAAAGGAAAATGACAACAAATAAATAGGCAAAAATAATATATATGCAATTTGAAAGAAGTGATTCATAAGTTTAACCAGGAGGAATGCAAAAATATATATTGGTAGACCATCTACAATTATTTATGTCCAGGTTACCATAATGGTCATTTTGTGAACATTGATTTTCATAAAGTATGTTCATGTCATCTGTCCTGTCATATTTGCTGAATACATCTTTTTTCAAGAAATACAATATGTATGGTGTTTAAATGTATAAAAATTGTATGCCTTGAGAAACAGATTGCCGGAGGTTTGAAGCAACGTCTTGTACTATTCTCGCATAACTTTTTATGAAGCTAATTCATCTGTTATGCAGACTCACATTCCTAGTCGAATGTATTAAATGATTTGATCAGTTTAATGTAATTGTTTATGGCTTATGATAATACAGCCAATGTAACTTTCTTGTATGAATCAATTTCAGGTTTGTTTCCACTGTTGGGGCATTCAGCCATGAATGTTCGTCCCAGCTTGCTGACTGTATACGAGACTCATTTTGTTCCTCTGGGAGAGAGATTGAGGCCAGGACTAAGTGGCTTTCTAAGTGGTGTACTTCCAGGTTTAGAAGAAGGATCTGACCACTTTGACAGGTTGGGTTAATGTTTCATTATCATCTCAAGATTTCTTCAAAATTGCTTCATTCATTTCTCATATAGTTATAAGAAATACATTTTTTGAGAATTGTTGGGCAATTCATTTAGATACACAAGTTGTAAAGTTTGTTGAAACATGCTACCAATGAAAAATTCTAATGATGATGTGATTATTTCAAATTCCCATTGCAGCGCATCTAATGATGATTAGACCCCAAAGATACGAGGGTCGTTCAAGGAAAAATTTTCCCTATGTTGCAAAAAATTTATTTCTTAAGTTACAGACAAAAATCAGTTTCAGTAATTTCCAAGGCGGCACAAGCATTTGTCCCATCGTTGCACAAGATTTTGAAAGCCATCTGAAAAAAATTTGGGGTCCAGGGAACGAAGAACATTTTTCACGGCTGTCTGAACCTCCAAATCAGTGTGAAAACGTTGACCCTGCAACTGGAACTTCAGTGCAGGAAACAAGTCACTAGGGGGCCAAGTCAGGGCTGTAAGGGGGGGGGTTAACCTTTCCCATTTCATTTCTCGAAGTTTATCCTGTGTTAGTGCTGCCGAATGGGGATGAGCATTGCCATCGAAAAGAATGACACCAGCAGAAAGGAGTCCAGGATGTTTGCGGCGAATTGCTTTTTTCACTTTCTCCAGTGTTTGGCAATAACGTGCAGCATTGACTGTTTCCCCTTTCTTCAGAAACTCTGTGAGCAATACTCCACACCGCCAGAACAGTTGTGCCGCCATGACTCGCTACTCCTTATGGCCAGGGCACGTTTCTCACTGCATGATTCACGCAAATCACGAGCCGCGTATGAATGGTAGCCCGCATGAACATTGCATTGTGTGTAAATGTAGAGGAAAGATGTGTAAACACATTGCTAGTTTCATTTCATTTATCGGGCTTGTACTTTCCCCAACAAAAAAAAAGGGAAACTTTTTCCTTAAACGACCCTTGTACATAGTTCTTTATAAAAATTAGTGATCGTTATTTGAAATTTAAAAAGTTATTTTGTAGTTTATTTTTACAAAGAAGTCCATAAATATGTAGGTCTGTTTCAAAATGTTACCCCTTCCAGTAAATAATAAGTGTATGAACAGATTCATATTTTGATGTTATCACTGAGAATTGAGTGTGATATCCCTGCTGTACAGTATTTGTATGACAAGCTTATTTTCTAAATATTATGTTCTCCAATTGCAGGACCAATTCTCTTCTGGAGAAAGTGTGTGACGGAGTTGGACAGAATCACTTTTATGGTTGCCTCTGGGAATGTATTGCCTCCAATGCTGGGATACGTTTGCCAGCAATTTCATTTGTTTTATCCCACTTTAATAAGAAACTTTCAATGGAAGATCAGCTCTACATAATGGGTACTAATATTGATATGATGGTGAGTAATTTTTGTCTTACAGCATTGTTATTTTAACACAAAGCAGTTTCATTTACACACTGACTTCTGTATGCTGGTTGATATTTGCAAGATGTATGGAAGCGGAAGAAAATCATTTACAATATAAAAATTTAGTGTTAGTTAATAAATGTTTAAAGCTTTGAAATTGTTTGAAGACATTTAATTTGAGAATATATTTGCTCCTCAAAAGTAGTTTGCCAAAGTTATCACACTTGTAAATTGCATTTCATGGATGATCTTTTCCATGTTAAGGAGCATATATATACATGTGCAGAACAGCAAACATAACTGGCTTATCCTATTCACAAAACCATCCAGTGATCACAAGGTGGCCCTTTTTCCTTTAAAGTTAAATGATTTGTGTAATTAAATATGTGCATAGATAGATGAAATATCAGATTGATACAATTGTTGGCAGATTTATATATTTACTAAGATGCGATTATTGATTAATTGAGTCCATCTGCAATACAAGGCCACGATCTCACATTCAAAATGTTTACTCTGATGTGTTTTGGTTCTCAAAAATTTTCTGAATTTGGATATTATCATACATAGGTATGGTACAGGATAATGTTTTATGGTAGTAGTCTTTTGTGGCACCCAGTATTTACTAGTATAAATTACTTGGGTTGGAAAACAGTGTGTAAAAATCTATTTTCTTCAATTTATTCACAAAATATTCAAAACATTCAAGTGAATTCAAATAACATAATTCAATGACGTTCTGTTAATTTCCTAATAACACCCACTTTAAATCAATCCTGATTAATCTATCTGTGCATAAAATGAACGTTAAGATAAACTTTACATTTGTGTTTAACATTTCAAAATGGTGCCTTCGTATTGAAAACTCTATTGTCATAATGTTTTTGTTTTCTTTCATTGACAGGTTAGTGCCTTGTGTGCGGCTGTTCAGGATGCAAGCGTTCTTGTGCAGAGAAGTGCCTTAGATCTTCTTCTGATTGGTTTCCCAATGCATAATAGCCAACTGCTAAAATGCGACATGATTCAGTTGGTAACAGCTGCTTTAACAACAATACTTAGAAGGGACATGTCACTCAACAGGTGAGTCCTGTCTAATTCTCTCAACTGTGTGATCATATATTCCTGAAATTTAAACTAAGCTAAGCTACAGGTTGGCCATAAACTCCGTAACCAGTGGTAGAACTGATGAAAAGACTGCAAAAGATACTCCACATGTCTGACACGAGTCTCAAATGTTTCAACATGCTTCCTTGAATTCTCAAAATCTGAGAATCCAGAAAAGAGTCTTTACCCTAAAAATGGAAGTGACATTGTGTCATGTTTGCATTAGAATAGATCTGTAAGAATTACAAATTTCATGTGGTATTTACAAAATAGTTCAAGTTGAAGTCCATTACTTACCGTATTTGCCAGCTTATAAAATGCACTTTTTTCCCCTTAAAAATAGGTCGCATCTGATACGCCAATACTGAGTTTTTGATTACCTCCACTTCTGGAAATTTTCTCTGTTCTAAGTTAAAGAATTTCCTTTTTCCTTGCTGTGTGTGGCAGAGAAGATTAAATTGTATTATTTCCTAGTTACATTAGGTAAGTTATTTTTTGAAAGCAGACTTGCATATTATTTTATATTTGAAATACGTACATTAATTATAATATTAAGTGATAAAGCTTTTTCCTCAAAAATGTGTCCAAAAATGGGGTGAGTCTTATACGCCGGCAAATACGGTAATTATATTGTGTATGTGGAAATTGAATTTGTGTGTATTTTCTATTTGGTTCTTTATTATTTCAGGAGGCTGTATGCATGGCTTTTAGGATCAGAAGTCAATATTAGTCTGCTAAGTTCTGAACATCCACTGGTGAAGAGGACCAGGAGTGTTGAGAGTGAAAGTGATGGATCCTTAAACCCTTATTTTGAACTCTATTCCAGGGAAATGCTTATTCAGGTAGGAGAATGCATCACTATTTACAGTGGATTGATTGTTTTAGTTTATTTTACTTTGCTTTTCTGCCACTTTTGGCTAATCGTGAAGATGAGGATAAATGGTGTTGAGATGAGATGGGATGGATGAATGGACAATCACAAACGTACATGGACATCACAACAGAAACCCCACAGAAGATTGTACTGGCCGTGGGTCCAGGCACCAGAGCCTCATTGGCCTGCAAGTCCGCTGTTATTGGGGTGCATGGAGATGTGTTTATAGGCGAGAATTTGATCTGAAATACAATAGGTTATTCTCTTTCTTGCATCATGACTTTTGCAAAAAACTTATTTTATTTGCCCATCAATTTTGGCAAGTCACTGTTACCATTTGCCGACATCATTGGTGGTTATCACAGCACACTACGATCCCAGGGGTTCCAGGTTTGAATCCCGACCTGGGCATGACTTGTTCTTTGTAAGTGTCCCTTCATGAATTTCATTGTATCATCACTCATCCTTATCTTTGCATCCAGCAAAGGTGGCAGAAAAGCTAAGTAAAATTAACCAAATCATTCAATCACTGTTACCATTCACAGAAGGTGATTGACATTCTGATCATTCACCTGTGTTTATGCTATGAATGTAAAAAATACAATACATTAATTTTTAATCTTTGTGTAAAATAATAATTACCGTATTTACGCGTGTATAATGCACACCCTGTTTTTTCATGGGGAGAAGTGACAAAAAAATATTATATATCTTATATAATGCATAGTACAATCCAGTTTTCAAGAAATGGCCTACTTAGTTGTAGGTCGTAAAGCTGTTGCTATGCTGATCAAGAGTGTATGGCATCATACCAATTCAATGAGTCGTCTGTTGCTATGTGGACCAAGAGGAGAATATCCTCTTGTGTAAACAATAAGTCACCAACCCATGCCACCTCGCCCCCCCTCTCCCTTCCCCTCCAGTATTTCAAAGCTTTTACTCTTTAACCACCTTATTTATTCTGTAATAGTAGAAAGCTAGATCAAAATTACATTATGGATTTGGAGTGCTCAGGAAGTTATTTTCTATTATTTCTCACCCAACAATACACATCCTATGTGACGGAAGGTGCATGCTCGAATTCTGCCAAAATGGCACAGACACTGCTTTTCTTGGTGTCACAGAAAATTTCATTACAAAGGGAAAAATTGCAGGGTTTGAAAAAACCCAACCCACCTGGGCCCAGGTGGGTTTAATCTGTTTTTTGGGGGTTTAATTGGGTTTTGTCGAGCTTTTATAAATAAAATGTGAATACATATAATATAATTCACATTTGTAATTGCCGCTCAACCTACCCACTGCACTTCGCCACCCGGCACCCCAACTAGCAGAATCTTTTCAACTTATGGAATAATTTGGAATAAAGTACGCAATAGATTCGGGGTAGATAAGGCCGTAAAGTTGGTGAAGGTATACAGGTTTATACGTTCAAATGATAGAGAATCTCAAAATATTGATTAGTAAGGTAGGCATATGCAACCACCAAAAACAGAACGGATTGTTTTTTTAATGCTAAATTTTGTAATCGATAAATCGATCTGTTTTGTTTTTTTCCCAAGAAATACGCTGTTACATAGAATGTAATAGTTGTGTTATTGTAATAATGTAGTAATCATGTAATTCTATGCTAATTGGTTTACAAACTGCAGTAACGAATTTATTCAATATTGAGCAAACATAAATACGTTGCTGTTCAACATACATATTGGAATCTTTTGTCTAAAGTACCTGCAGAATCTACAGCTTAATATAGGCCTATGTAATTTCTTAATAAAGACTAACGTTTGTATTGGTGTACTGAGCTCTGATATTTCGTTCTACTTCATTTCAATATTACAAGTGTTGTGCATTTTAGATAGCAAAATTAATCTCGAGTTATATATAATGACAGTCGTGATCGCATTCTAAGAATCTAAAATGCAATCTTCATTAGTATACACCTCTATGACATTCCTTCATTTCAGAAATAATTGAAATACCAAAGTTGATGAAAAAACCCACTGGGTTTTAAATGTTTTTTTTTTCCAAGTGGACCCAACCTGAAAAAACCTGCTGTTTTTTTTTTTCGGGTTGGGCCCACCTTGACGAACCCTGAAAATTTGTGGTAAATGGCCTTCAAACTTTTATACGTAGTTTTGCTCATTCCTTCTTTACTTTTTCTAAGAAAACTTCAATATACATACTTTTTCCATGACTAATGTAACATTTATATGAGGCACATTCAGAACCCTCAAAACTACCAGTTAGCAGCACAAGATTTCTTCCACTCCATATATATAATATTATTTTGCCAGTAATACATTTTAATTATTATTTTCTTTTTCCTTATCTTTTCTTTCATCCAAAGTACCATAAAAATTAGAACATTCCTTCATTTTGTGATGAGCTTATTTCAACCGCATTGCATATTAGTGTCACCATCTTGAACAGGATACTGTTGCCATATTCAGAAACTACAGGATTTAAGCTTTACAACGATATATAACTAGATAGGGTACCGTAAACACGAAAAGTCAATGCAAGTGTCACAAAATCATGGAATGACCCTGTACGGTCAGTTTCATGTTGGCTGTCCGAATTATTCCGTGCATAATACACAACACAGTTTTTTGGAGTAAAAATTTTGGAAAAAAGTGTGCATTATACATGAGTAAATATGGTATCTGTTGCTTGTGAAAAATTATTTTAATCACTATTAATTTTAGTAACTTAGTTCCACCATTTACAATTATCTGCTTATTTAGGCATAGGATACACTTCCTATTGGATGAATTCTTTGATATCCCATGAGATTCCCACTATGTCATAACATTGGCAACAGTGCCTGGATGCTCAAGAGGGACTACTTCGACAACGTGTGCACAGTTTTTTCTAATAATATTCACATGTCTCATTTTCCGGACCTTTCATATGCGCTAATCCAGTATTTAGCAACTTAAACATATCTAATAAAATTACTTTCTTTACAGGCAATTAAAACAATACTGGGCCACAGTATAAATGAGTCCATACCAGATTTGAGGCCATATAGGTTGCTTGTCTCCCTCCTAGACAAACCTGACATAGGACCTGTTATTTTGGATGACATTCTTTTCGAAGTGTTCAGGTATGTACGCAAAAAAGAACATTCAGTTTCAAGTTATCTGAAACTCTATAACAATTGATTCTACTATGTTTGTTAGTAATTCTCCTATACCTGCAACTTAAAAAAAATTGTATGTTGGGAATGTCTTGTCTCTCTTTCTTATAAAGTTCTCTATTCATTCTGTCTGCAAAATATAACACTGGTCCAGATGCCATGTTTGACACCTTGTTTGGCTTTGGCTGTGTTGTGAGAGTAATGGTACATAGTGTTATTCTTCTTCATGAAAAGTACGAGGTGATTCAAAATTATTGTCAGGGTTTTAGTGGCCTATATTTTCAAAGCAGAAACAAAAAACAATTAATTGCCTTAGAACTGATTCAACAAAAAGTGTAATCTACCATGCAAGTATTTTTCTTCCTAATTTGGGTCGATGGTGCAAATGAGAACTTTGTGAAATGTTATCTATTCTAACAGTTTATGCAGTTTATAAATGGGTAAAACAAAGTTTTATATCGCATTGATGTCTGACCAATTATGATGTCATACTTCAGTGTTGTGCAATGTGTGTGCATGTGCTTTAGTTTTTTGAAACAAAGTTTGTTACCACAGTGCAATACCTCACAGAACTCAGTATGAAAAAGATCCACTTCAGATAATGCTATCTGATACTCGTTAAATTAATTGCTGGATACTGACAGTGTTAAGCACTAGCAATAGCCAAACACAGGTCTTGATGGGAACCTGATTTTCATTTCTTGATCCAGGTACCTGATTTTTATTTCTGGGAAGCTGGATTACTTGGTTCTCACTCGATTTGAATCTGGATATTTTCAGAACTGGGTAACCTGAATCCAGATTGTTTGGCCATTCCAATCTTAAACCAACAAAGTGTAAAAAAATCAAGTACAGGGTGGGGCACGAAATGTCATTCATTGAAAATGGTGTATACTTTTCATACTGCTGTGTGTTGGAGTACTATATTTTCATATAACGTGGCTTGGTTCATGCATGATTCAACAGATGGCAGCCCGTAACGATGCAACGCATAGCCACCCTGCCCTGCCCCCGACTGTAGTTTGTGGAACATGGCAGACAAGAGTAGATTGATGCTGCAGTGGATGCTACTTGGACCGACAGTTTCCTTTCCAGTTATTTGCAAGCGGACCTCCCAAACCCAATGTTTTATGCAAGATGCCTACCTACAGCGAACATTGATGTGGACTTCCTGCACAATCAGTTTGGCCTTCGTGTCATGTCCAATTGTTTTCCAGAACATTTTCTGGGCAGAGCAATGTGGCCCACACACAGCCCCAATATTAACCCATATGACCTCTTCTTGTGGGCTAACTAAAGGGAAAGGTATATTTACAGAGAGCTGCAACTATAGAGCAAGTGTAAGCCAAGCCAACATCATTACCTTTTTCTAGGGATTGGGAGAGAATTTGTGTCGCCAAGTTGTCAATAACCTGAGAGTCCATCTGGATGAGGTTCTACGACAAGAACTTAGACATATTGAGCATGTGCTGCATACTGGCTAGCTTTCCACATTATAATAGTATGTGTAATTCAATTGCTTTGTACTACGTATTTTGTGTAGTAAACAATGTACAAACCATTTATAATTGATCACATTTCGTGCCCCACCCTGTGCTTGGCAGGAATATACCAATTATATTCAGGAAGGGTTTTTCTTGAAGCTCATGAAAATCAACTAGTTAGGTACACTACAGACTTTTAGTTTGCAGAAACCTTGATGCTAATTTTGAATCACCTTGTAGAGGTTTTTCATTTATCCAAGAAGAAATTCCTAGGCTAGAATGCAGTATGCTGTGTATTTCTGTCTTGTAATTCTCGTGTTTTTGTTTTCAGAACCCTATATTTGGCATGCGAAGGCAGCGTACTTAATATTAATGAACCACACGAGTCTGCTTCGAAGCATAAGAAGAAAAATGATCATTCTCCGACAATATACAAGGGAAGTCAAGAACTGCTGAAAACCGCCAACCTACTTTTCAGCACCTTGGAACCTTATTACATATGGCATTACTTGGGCATAATGTTCGAGAAAGCCTGCAAGGAAAGCATACACAGCTGCAAAAAGGTCTGCGATGAAAATCAAAATTTGTCTTCCAGAACTAGTCCCAAGCAATCAAGGAAGTTCACTTTCGAAGCGGTACACAATCAGCCGGTTGGGCAAACCAAGAATGTTAAGGTTGTGAGGAGCATTGGTTCCGGTCAGCCGGACATGCTGGAAATTTGTGCCTTAACAGAATTTTTACTTGACATGGTGTCTTTGGAGACATATATCGAAACGCCAACAGAACATTTACCGGAACTTTTCTTGCATGTTGTGATTGTCTTGACCGAAAACTGCCATGTCCTGCTGCCTTTAGAAATCACCAAGTCTTTGAAATTGTGTCAGAAAATCTTGTCGAAAGTGCAGCCTTCGCTGAATGCGATTTATGCGTACGGTGAGGAGGTTAGCCAGTCAGAAAGCAAGCTTCAAGCATCAGATCTATATAAAAGTCAGTCTATGTTTAGCAAAGCCAGCACCAATTCAGAATTTAATTTACATTCGGAGCAGGCTGATCAGGATAATTATGTTTCTCAAGATACTTGCGACTTTGTTGTAGTTGACAGTTCCAATAGGTTGTCAGAAGAGAGTGAAGTTAGCAAAGCCCTGCTTGAAAACTGTGAAGACAATAAAATTAGCTGGTTGGAGAGAGTGAGTGAACATGGAGTCAAGAATCAGAGTCTTGCTTTGGACTTTTCAAACATTGATAGAGGGTCGCCTGCTCGAAGCAGGCACGAATCTGTTATGAAGGAAGGTTTACGACAATATGAGGAGTTTTATGTGAAGTTTATGAGTTCCCATGTAGTTCCATGTGGTGAAACTGATATTTTTGAGTTGTTTAAGTTGCTTATTGTTCAGCCGCAGGAAACCAACAGAGACAGAATTATGAGATTGGAACATTTGTTGTACAAATGTTTACACAAGAAATGTAACGGTGAATCTTTGCTAAAATGTAAAGGTATGAGCAGTGTAAAAAGTGATAAGTGCCCTGTTACAATAAGTGCTAGGAACACTTCAGAATTTCTTGACAGTGCCCAGTGTGCATGTAATTTATTAGTGGAGCTTTCTACATTCCCAACATACTGTCCTCCAGGTGCCACACCTCTTGTGGATACAGAGCAGGACCAGATAGGTAAGTCAAACAATTCTTTGTACTTTCATTAAATTTTACCATACTTTTTATTTCTTTTAATTCCTGAACTCCATCATTTATTTTCTTTTTATCCACATATTAGGGCCACACAATTACGGTGAATAAAAGATCAAAATTCCAGAATTAAAAACAGTATATAAAATGGCATTTCAGTTTTAAAATGGTTAATAGAACCTAAATTTGATTTAAAAACTGCACTTATTACACAAAATAAACATTTCCCTTCTAATCGTTTATGTAGTTATATGAGTATTAAATGTATTCATGTGTAAAGGAGTCCATTTTTGCTTAGAACTGAAATACTTACAGCAGAATTAAGCTATTTTCCATGAATTGCATAACTTGCAGGATAATTCAGGTTTCAGATGGTGTCATGTCGAAATTTCATGTTTGACTTTGTTTTGCATTTTTTAATTAATTTCTGCATCATTTCGTGACAAAACATGCACCTCACACCTTTCAGAAACTTGAAAAATAAACAATACAATGTGATTTTTCACATTTTTGTGTTTCTATCAAAAATGAAATATGCATGCCTCTACATAGTACACTCTGGACAGCATTCCTCCAGACTAACAAGGCTCTGGCAAGTACACTCTCAGCCAGTATAATCCTTTGTGTGGCTTTTGTTGTAACCTGTTCATTTGTGTTTGTCCTTTCATGAATTTTATTCATGAAATTCATGTCCATTCATCCTCATTGTCACAGTTAGCCAGAAAAGCAACATAAAATAACCAAATCAATCAATATTTTGTTGATTATAAGGGGCTTGTCCATTTTGTGAATTTCCGAACACTGATGACTGAGAGACCCAGGTTTGATCCCCAGCAGGGGAAAACCAAGGTTTTTTCTACCTGTTCAAGCTGCTCTGGTGCCCACCCAGCATTGTTTAAAATGGGTACCTGGAAGAAACTGAGGGGGGTAAAGGTGGCCAGGGGCGTGGTGCTGATCACATCACCCCTATTTTCGACCGTGATCAAGAAACTGTCATGGCGTGGTGCAAAGCACAGGAGACCACTTTACTTTTTTTTACTTGACTGACAAATTTTCACTTAGGAACTATTGGTACTGTCTCCTTGAAATGAAAAGAAGCAAACAAGAGGGTGATATATGCAACCTGGTGTCAGGCAGAATCTTGAATTTTACTTGAGTGCTAATGAAAATATTACCTCCAAATGCCAAATATCAAAACGATGTACTGATCAGGGTGGACCCAGCCCTGTTTTCACCAAGGGTCAAATTTTTTTGGAAAACTTGTAAAGAAAAGGCTTAGAAGAGCTTATAATACTAAGAATAATGAATGTAGTACAAATCATGGTGGGGTTTTTCAGGCTATTTTCCCCAAATCCTGCAAGAAATGGACTTTTAACATAAATAATAATAATATATCCAAGAAACAAAATAGAAAAGTGTCAATTTTTTTTAGATAAAACGTCTGCATTGATTGTTGTGTACAAAGTCCAAGTAACCTAGGGGGGGGGGGGTCTTTACTACAGGCTACAGAACAACACTTAACCATTTGATTTAAACACTTCGATAATTGACTGATCTGGCAGGGTTAAGAGAATGATAAGAAGGGGGAATAAAGGAACGATCGTTACCTCTGGTTTTCTGTAGCTTGAAGATCTTGTTGAATCTGTAGATCCAAAAATGACGATTGATAACACGATCGCTGAAATAAAACTACGCTATTGCACCACTGCCTGCGGGAATGCTTTACGTAACAATCGATAGTCAGCCCATAACTTGGGGAGACAAGAACTGTTCACGCGATAGATTTTGAATAACAACTGGGCGGGAGAAATATTCTCTCGAGCTATTTATATGGAATTCGAACTTTCAATCGTTCAAACCGTTGAGTCGACTGTGTCAGTAGTCAACGGTGATTTTTGTGGATAATGCTGATTTACTGTATTTCATATTCTTCCGGCCTAGTGCAATGTCAGCGGAGTTTTTCAACTCCTCTGAAGATCACTGGCATGATTTGCTTTTAGGAAGCTCTTTTCCAGTGCTTCACCGGGACCCCTTTTATTAAGTGGATTAGTTTATTAATTTATGATGCCCGGGGTCCTTGTTTCGAGTTGCAACGTAGTTGAACAAAGCTTATAATTTTGAATTGTGGTATCATTTTGGTTATCAGTCACTTCCTTATATGGGGGAAACCATAGTGGCACATCATAGTTTCAACTGTGATGATCAATTGATACAATAAATGTCTGCATGTTTAAGCATTACAAGGGAGATTTGAGTACATTTTATTGAAATGTCGTTCATTGTGGCATAATTAAATCAAAATATTCTTTAAATGATTTTCTCATTTCTCATCATAATGGGTTGCTTGCCTATGCAAGATAAATGTTATTTATGTCTGGTTGGGAGCTCTATACCCATGTAAGTCTTGCACCTTCATGATCTACCACAATTTCAGTTTTCTTTTTTTTCCCCTTCTTTTTAAGGGTGTAGGGTACTCAAGTAAATACAGTGCAAATGTATACTTTCATATTTTGATAATTTTTGACATTCAAACGTTCAAATAGACTATAGTTTTGAGCTTCATTGTATCACAAATGTTGTATTTATGATAACCACCTTAAATAGAAGGCTTTTGAATTGCAATTTTTATAGTTGCAAGATAACTTGAAGGATTGGTCTCACATTATATTTGAGAAAAATTGATCATCATGTTCAAAGGTTGTAGACAACAGGCCGGTTTAGCATATCTTCCGAGAGCTTTAAATTATGCTCATATTTGACTAGGTTACATTTTTTGAAGATTAAGAAACACAAGTCTCAGCAATGTTACGGCATCATTTGAGTTTTAAGTTATTAATAAAAAAACTGTAATATAGTGTGTGTTTTAGGAAGGGTGGCGGTAGGTTACCAATTTTGAGACCACGATAACTGCTACAAATTTCGAGGTTTTTAGCTGAAATTAATCACAACTATATGCACCTCGGGAATGATTTTGTTTTTCATTTGCATTTGTTCAAAGCATTTCAAGGTTGTAGATAAATAGAGGCATGCATATTTCATTTTTATCGAAAACACAAAATGTGAAATAACACATTGTAACGTTAATTTTTCATGTTTCTGAAAGGTGTGAGGTGCATTTTCATACCCTGTTTTGTTACGAAAAAATGCGAAATGAACTGTAAAATGTGAAATAGACTCTTAAACACGAAATTTAGAGTTTATTTACGACACGACACTTTCTGAAGTCAGAATTATCCTGTGAGTTATGCAATTCACAGAAAATTGATTAATTCTGCTGTAAATATTTGAGAAACAAAAATGGACCCCTTTGTACAGGAATAAACTTAATATTCTGGTAATGACATAAATGTGCTATTAGAAAGGATATGTTTATTTTGTGTAGTAAGTGCAGTTTTTAAATCAAATTTGGGTTGTATTCACATTTTTAAAACCAAAATGTCATTTTATGAACCACTTTTTCACCCCTATAGCACCGAAATTTTATTTTATTTACAGCTCTTGAACCCGAAATTGACTGTTTCTGCACAGAAATTTTGCTTTTTTTATTTACCAAAAATATGTACCTTTTTAGATAAAGAATGAATTTTTCATATGCTGAGGTGGATTCAAAATTCTGATGACACTTTCAAAAGCCTAAACTACATTTTTAGAGATTCAGAAAACTAACTCGTTTAAGAATTTTAGGGCATTACTGAAGCTACAGTTTGACAATAAATGTTTTGAAATAATAGTGCATGTTTGGGGACTTAACTGGGGGTCAATAATGTTTTGACCATGGGAACTGCCAATTTCATAACAGCCAGATATTATTTTTAAGGATGTATAAGGTATTCCTTTTGGATGAAATCAGCCAGACAATTAAATGTGACAAACTTATAATCTCGCCATTCCTTTTGGGGGTACAACTCACGTTACATTGGTCATACGATAATAATGCAAATATTTTTGTGTTCCTCACATGTCAGCGATAATTTCCATGTGCATGTCGACACTGTCATGTACTTTTTTCTTGTGGGAGGGGGGAAATCCCATTTTTTCCTGAAATTTTGGAGTTTTGAGTGTTCTCCCCCTCCCCCAGGGACAGCAACAGGGGTGGGCAATCGGGTGGGCACAGCAATTTTTGGGTGGGCAATTGCCCACCTGTGCCCACCCGATTGCCCACCCAATTAAATTCAATAAATATATACACTTTGGAAAATGCGAATGGTTCAATAAATTAATATGTTTATTATGGTGTTCACTCTATGTATTTTTTACTTTTGAATATTATCTATATTACAGACAAGTTCACATATTATCATTCAATAATAAGCTTGTTGTCCTTTGCTGAAACCCTGATTTAGTGATTAGGTTTACGAAAGTCAGAGTAAATAATAAGTTGAATGGAATTAATTTAAGCTTTTTCTTTCAACTTCCTTAACTTTATCATTGGAAAGTGAAAGGAATTTCCAAAGCTTTTGAAACAAAAACTGTGATCTAATGCCCACTTGTATGCTTAAGCAGCCAGTAGGCTTAGGAAGCTTTATGAGAGGCGCAAAATTGTGCAGAATATGATCAAGGTTAGAACAGGATTATGGGCCTGAGGGCTGCAGCTCCTGGCTTCACAGGGACGATGCATCAAATTGCTTTGAAAATGTGCTACGTAATGAAAAGAAATAGATACTTGAAATGTGGCAAAAATATAGAAATATAATACATACAATGTTATTTATTTATTTATTTATTACTTTTCGGTGATATTTTGCCAAAATGTCCTTCTTTAGCCTAGGTAAATATTAGGGATGGGCCGGTATGAAGTTTTGGCCGATACCGATAAAGTACCGATATAAAACTTACCGATACCGATAACCGATATTCTACCGATCCGATATAAAATTAGAAATGGTCCTTGAAGAACCTGAAATGATCATTGATCTCCTTAATAAATGTGTGTTTCAAGGTGACTGCAGTGCAAAATAAGTTGAATATTTACACATTTACTTTTTTAGAAAGAAGGGCATGGAGAATATCCATAAAAATTACAACAAAATGGCAGAATTTTGCACTAAATTATAAGATATTTATCAATATATCGGATCGGTAAAATAATCGGTAATTTTACCGATACACCGATATGCCTATAACGGCCGATACCGATAGAGTACCGATTAGTCGGTCCCATCGCTAGTAAATATTATGCAGAATGAACTAAGAATTTGATTTATAACCGGGTTCTTGCTTTTTTTTAAATTTTGCTAATAAGACATTGTCCATACTTATGTCAAACGCTGTTCTTTATTGGGTGCTCGGAATGCACACGTGATGTAGTGACACCCTTATCCAGATCGGATTGATTTTAGTTATTATGTATTAGTTTTAATGTGCAAATTAATTAATGTTTAAATGATGTTTTTCATTTTATTGCAAGAGCTTTTACCATTCATTATTTTTAGTAAGGGGTTTGCCCCCGTATTATGTGAGGGACTCGATTAGCCATTTAGAAATAAATAAATAACAGTCTGCGTGTGAAAGAAGATGGCGAACACACTATGTTTGCATTTCTCAGTTCGTCGATTTCATCAACATGTCGTACGTGAATCTCACGATTCACTATTATTGGTACTGCATGACACTCGAAACACAATGGGGACATTTTAGAATGAAGTGTCTTGAATTTCAGTTCGCATTTGTTGGAAATTCTTTGTCTTGGCTAGTTTGTAAATGCTGTAGATACTTCTTACAGCCATAGGTGTATGCACGGGGGTGCCAAAGGTATCTGGCTACCCCAAATGTCTTCTCAAAAAATATAAAAAATACGTTGAACTACCATTAAAATAATGAAAAGAATATTCGTGGTAAAAAAAAGTAAGGAATTTCGTTTCATTTGAGATGCCACTCTCTCTTCCTCCCTCTCTATAAAACAATGTGATATTCCTTTACTATAGTAATCAGTAATCACGTAGTAAAGAAATAATTTTTACCTTTATATACTGCTGGACAAAAAAAACCGGACACTTGCATTTTTTGTGATAATGCATAAATTCTGATTCGAAGGTTAACTAAAGGTTGCAGAAATTATTAATAAGAAAACCTGAATATATTCAACAGAAGGCAAATTAAAATGTATTGTTAATAAGATAAATTAGAACAAAAACGAAAGTTGCAGAAAACTACCAAAGAAAAAAGAAAAAAGGAAATCTTACCAATATTTTTTTTCATATTGTTAACTGGTACTGTTGGGGTATATAAGCTGTCTAGTAGCGGTTGTTACCTCCCCTGCCATCAATTACAGCTTGTAACCACCGTGGCATACTTCGAATAAGGTTGACAATCACTTCTTGGTCCAATTGCTCCCATTCTTCTTGAATAGCACGTTTTAGCTCTTCAATTGTTTCTGGAACTATTGCGCGGTTTCTGATATGTCATTTCAGTTCATCCCAGATGTGCTCTATCGGATTTAGGTTCGGACTTTGTGGTGGCTATTCTAATCGCGTAATCGCAACTTCGTCCAAGTACTCCGTGACAATATTCACAATGTGAGGATGCGCATTGTCATGCATAAAAACAAAGTCCAAGCCTATGGATGGTGCATATGGTACTACATGATTTGCCACACATTCTGTAATATACCTACAAGCTGCCAGTGCCCCATTCTCTACAAACCAACTCTGTACGTCCTTGTAAAGAGATACCTCCCCAGACCACATGACACCACCGCCTCCAAAGGGTGTTATTTCAACGAAACAACATTGCGCATAATGCTCATTAGGTCTTCTATACACATGTTCACTCTCGTCTGATGAACGTAGGTTGAATTTTGACTCATCGGAGAATAAAACCTTTTCCCACTGCTCCACATTCCAATGTAAGTGTTTTGTAGCAAATTCTAGGCTTCGCTTCCAGTGACGTGCTAACAACCTGGGACCTGCAGCTGGCCTCCGAGATGATAAACCACTTTCATTCAGTCTTCTATGAACTGTTCGTGAAGAAACCACAGCTCTATGAACATTTCTCAAATGCTGTGCCACAATATTTGAAGTCGTACGACGGTCTCTTAAGACTATGATACGCATTAAACGATCTTCCCGTGCTGTTGTGCATCGTTTCCGACAAGAAACCGGTCTTCTACCATAGGAACCAGTTGCATCATACCGTCTGAGACCTTCATGGATAGTACTTCGTGCTATATTTAGCACCCTAGCAATATAGTGTACACTACGACCATCATCGCGAAGAGCTACTGCTTTTACTACCTCTTCACGTCTCATTTTCAAGCTAGTAAACTTACAATACATTTGCAAGAAAAATACCAGCAATGACAATGTCAATAATATCTGTTACTATGGTTACTATGAACCAAAATACATGGCTCTCTAGACATTAAACAAAATAATACCAACAGGAATTGAAAATCAATAAATTAAAACAAAATTCCATGAAATTGATTTTAAGCCTACTAGGTGTTCCAAATAAGTAAATACAAGTAAATAAATAAATAAATAGATAAATAATAAACGTAAAAACTATGGAAAATGTTCAATAATGAATGTTCAATTGTTCAATACTTAACTGAGAGCGTAATTCATAAGTAATTGCAATTCAGATGTCAAATATTAAGGTGTCCGGTTTTTTTTGTCCAGCAGTATAAATCGCAGAGCCCCTTCACATATCGGCCCGTACTTGTTATTTTCCCGAGGACCAACTTGTTTGTTAATGCAACCTTCCAACATTTCCAATACGACTTTCATGTTCAAAGACTGTCATGAATGCTCTCTTTCCCTTCTCTTTCAATGAAAAGCGTATCAATTTTCAAATTTTTGCTTGCATCTGAATTCTACGGTTTAAAATGATATATAACACATGGCGTTAACTATCGAGTAACCAGGTACAGCAATATGAAGTAATGTGCATTATAAAACATGGTAGAACTGAACCTACAGATGTATTTCATGAGAGTGATTCAGCTGATAGTACCTGTAGAAATATAGCCTCGTATTTATCATTTTCATTACTTAAAATATTGACACAGTGATAGTAAAACTTGTGCTAAAGTGATAACAAATGCTCATTCTATAATGTTAAAATTTCATGTTCATATACTTAATAGTTTCTGTGAAAAGGAACGTGAAGTTACGACAATTAGGCTCGCCTTGTCCAGATAGGTAACCGAAACTTCCCTTAAGGCACCCCAAAATAAATTAGTCTGCGCATACCTATGCTTACAATATCGCAAGTTTAATTATTATTTTGTATTATGCCAGATAAGACTCCCAAGTTGTTGTTTTCAATTCAAGTCCTTGCTACGCGTCCCTGGAAGTTTCGTCAGAGCGATCGTGTGGTGAGTTGAATTGCATACATACAGGTTAGATTTTCAGTGCTCAAAGATCAGAAACTAAGCACTTTCGAGGTTATGTGTATGAGAAAAAGTTCCTTGTTATTTTTTTTATCTACCAGCATCCAACCGTTGTTGTAGTTGTTTTAGGACACCCTGTATATGTTGGGGGGAGGGGGGCATAAGTGCATGTAAAACTCATATGCCCACCCTAATTTATGAATATACAGCTTCTGCCCACCCGGTCGAAAATTTCTGGTGCCGCCCCTGCCCTCCCCCCGCCACATATACGCCAAATTTGCATACATTTTATATAGTCTGAATCTCTGGTTCATTCCGCGTACAACGGTATATCACTCATCTCTCTAGGGCAATTAGCCTCCGATCTACACTCATTTAATTGAGAAACTGCATTTTGCTCAAAATCGGCTCAGGCATCAAGGGGGTTACATGTGAAAATGGCCTTGGCAGGGTGGCGACAGACCTGGAAAACCTGGAAAACTGTGAAAAGTCAGGGAATTTGAGGTGTCAAAAAAAGTCAGGGAAATGCCGGGGAATATCGTCTTCATTGACTTCGAACACTCTTTTGACGAAAGATGTTATAACTCTGGCAGTATGGGAGCAAACTACTTTTGATAACTTTTGTTTTGCAGCTAGAACATCAGCGCATGCAACCTTGTACAATTTAGAACACCGGACCGAGGAAGGGGGCTTGGGTGGGGGGGGCATGGCCCCCGAATTTCAATGAAAAAAAAATCTGGAGGTTGCCCCTCTTCTCCCGCTATTTGGGAAGAAGGCGTGAACTTTAGTATTCTTTTCAAATAATGGACATTTCTCCAGAGAATGAAACATGTTTCATGTTCTTGGATGTCATACAAGTTGAATAATAAGCCAGAATGTGATTTCTTTTTTCTTTTTTTTCTTTTTTTACGAAAAATAGGTAATTAGCATTTTTTGGAGGAAAATTGTTATAACTCGGGCACTATGGGAGCAATGTACTTCGGATAAGTTTTGTTTTGCAGCTAAAACATCATAGCATGCAACCATGTACAATTAAGATTGTCGAACTGAGGAAGGTGGGGTTTGGGGGCATGACCACCGAATTTCAATGAAAAAAAAATCTGGAGTTTGCCCCCTCTTCTCTCGCTATTTTTGGGAGAAGGCGCAAACCTTAGTATTCTATTCAAAGAATGGACGATTCCAAAGAGATTGAAACTTGTTTCATGTTTCTGGCTACCATACAAGTTGAATAATGAACCAAAATGTGAGACTATTCGGAAATGTGTCATGGATATGTTGCGGAGAGGGGGGGGGGGAGGTTGGTCATCAATATGAATTTACCCAGGATTGCTCCAGACCTGTGTCAGAGTTTCAACCCAAACAGAAGAGTTTGAGGGTCCAAAAAGCACATTCATTTCGTAATCTGCACCATGATACCATATGGTTTCATCGGGCCAGAACGACCTTACTCTGATGATACCATATAATATCATCGGGGGAGTAAAGGTTAAGCCTCTAAATATTACGTGGAAAATGCATTGAATTATCATTTTTTTCTTGTCTGTATGGGAGTAGTAAGGAGACAGAACTGTCAACAGATGGAGGGGATGGGAGCGGGTGGCGCCGTCCGATAGTTGTCGGATGTCGTAGTAAGCATTTTGTTGGGCAAACTGAAGGAACATGGAAACATATAGGTTCCATTGAAACATACGATTTTTATCGAATATCGCCACCCGACAAAGTATCTCACTACAACATGTGACAGAAATTGCATGCATGGGACTCTTATGATTTTTGTTCGATGTCTTCAGAGTGCACATTCAACAAAAATCGTATGCATAAACAAGAAGAGCTTGACTGCAAATATGCTGCTGGAATTTTATTACTTTTCTGGCTCACTTCACCTTATTTAATGTAGCAGTGCTTACAAAGGTTTTCTTACATCATCCTGACGTATTACTGGTTTCGCACAAGTTAACATACGTTTACAAGGACATTGCACTATTCTTAGATATCAAGAAGAATCCAACAAAACTGGATATATATTGAATACTATCACGAAAAAGTGAAACATAAATCTGCATTGGTGAACATTATAAAAATTGGCAAGTCCATGCTCCCAACCTCAAATTTACTGCAACACTAGTATTGCAATGAAATTAACACCATTCTCTGTCCTGTCTGTTTAAATTCGTGAGAAATGGTCATTAATCTCTCACTGAGTAAGGTTAATGTCCAATATTATGAAATAAAATACTAATAATAAATAAGTAAATATTTTAGTATCATATTTACTCGAATCATTCAATCATAAAAGCAAATCACTTTCTTCAAGAAATGACTTTTTTCTGCCAGCCCTGCTAAATTTTCACTTTCCATCTACTGATTTATAGGAGGGGTGGCCAGAAAGTAATTTCCGATTGATTTTTCGCAAACGCCAAAACCGTGAAAAATGGTAATTGCTGCGAAGTTATGTTTAGGAATGTGCAGTGATGTCTGGACACATTTTTTGCCCTTTCTAAATATCGAAATAATGCGAATTTGGCATAAAACGTGAATTGTTGGCGTTTTTAGCGATTTTTTTTTTTTTTAAAGAAATGACCTAAAACAACAAAAAATTCCATGAAATCCAACATTCTTGTCTTTTCTAGGCCATGTTTGTGTACATTGAACATGCAATGCAAGTTTTCCAACATTTTACTCAAGAGTAAACTATTGTGTTATACTTACATGGAATAATTCCGACAGCCACATCAAATCATGTATTTCCCACGATTTTTTCAACTTCTATCAAAACCATTTGCATCACAGAGAAAAGTGGCAGGGTTCTATCAGGAGATCGAGTGTGTATCTACTGTCACACGGGATCCACATCCTCGTATTTGTCGCACGAGATATGTTTTGAATGTCAATGTCGATCCCCTGCGGGGGAGAACCGGGATGTTTTCCACCCATTCAAACTGCTTCGGCACTCACCCAGCATCATATGAAGCTGGTACCTTGAGGAAACTTTGAGGAATAAAGGTAGCCTGGAGCATGGTGCTGATCATACTGACACGTCAAAAAAAGATAAAGATAAAGATGCCTCTTCTTCCTGCCTGCATGTGTGTGGTGTGTGTGTGTCGCTCTCCGACCGCTAGGACCTTTTTTCAGGATGCCCCTCGTATATGAACTTTCAGAAGCTTTTATTATTAGAGTGTTCCTGTTTTAATGTGTGGTTAGCTAAGTCAGGTACCTATACAATGAAATTCTATAAATTGCTTGCGTTAAATTTCTAATACCTACATACCCTTTTCGTCAGCATTAATTGTATAACTTCATGTTGTCAGTTTCACAGTACTTCACTTGGATATACTGTACTGAAGCAGAAATCCCATTGATAATGTAAGGAAATGTGATACTTTATTTGTTCGATTCAATTGTTTCACTTACATGCGTGAGTTAAGTTGTTTGCTTTACAGAGAAGAGAGCTTTATGCATTGAAAAATGAGTCCACACCCATGGTTCTTGCAAGCAGAGGGTTCCAAACCTCAGTGGAAATATCAACATATAGTACCGAGAATGTATAAGGAGACTGATAGATTACAAATTGTATTTCTTAAATCAATCACTCTAATTTCATTTAGTCGTAACTTTAAAAATAATCAAATATTTTATTTTAAACTTACTGCGTATGACAAAATTCCGTAATCCTACCCTAGCTTGTGAATTGTAATAATTTTCCAAATTCACTATTTTGCAGTTTGAATTCAAATCATAGAGAATAGAGAAATTCAGTCAATTTCATAGAAGATAATATTGGTACTTAACAAATCCATACCTGGATCTGTATGAGTTTATTATTTCCATTTGCAAAAACATCGATTTAGTTTAGTTTGTAATTGTCAGGGAAAAATGTAAATTTTGTCCTGGAAAACCTGGAAAAGTCAGGGAATTTCATTTCTGCTTGTTTGTAGCCACCCTGCTTGGGCTCCAAGAAGTTAAACATAACTGAGGTTTTTCAGTTTGGGTTTTTTGTAAAATAAAAACTGGGGCAAAATGCCAACCCTGGTGGTTGGTCAAATTACGAGGGTCACTATTTATATTTTGAGCCTTGGCAACACTGAAGTTAGGCGCGAATTGACGTTTGCACGGAATCGTCTGGCATTATTGACCATAACGTACTTCAAATGTTTTGTCAATAGCTTCATTTGTGTTGTTTATGTTGCCTTGGAGATTGCGCGACAACAATAAAATGGAATTAACTCGTGAACATTTTCGTGCGATGATTTTTTACGATTTTCGACGTGGATTATCAAGACAAGAGTGCATCGATCAACTTACTTCCACATTTGGCGATGAATCCCCATCCTTTGCTACTGTGAAACGCTGGTATAACGAATTTAATCATGGCCGCCATTCGCTCACCGACGAGATTCGCGAATGTCGTCCAAAATCAGTTGTTGTTCAAGAAAACATTGATGCTGTGCAAAACCTAATACTGCAAGATCATCATGTGACATACTGTGAGATTGAGGCAACCATAGGCATTAGTTCCACCAGCATATATAAAATATTACGTGATCATTTAGCTGTGAGAAAGGTATGTTCTCGTTGGATCCCACACAATTTGACAAAAACTCAAAAAGACGCTCGCGTCAATTGGTGCAAACAAATGCTCAATAAATACAATCGTGGTGCCTCAAAAGACGTATATAAGATTGTAACAGGTGATGAATCATGGATATATGCATACGAGCCGGAACGTAAACAGCAGTCGACTGTATGGGTGTTTCAAGATGAACCCAATCCAACAAAAGTTGTTCGCGCTCGAAGCACATCGAAACAAATGGTCGCCTGTTTTTTCGGGAAAACTGGTCATGTGGCAACTGTGCCTTTAGAGGAACGTAGAACGGTCAACTCTGAATGGTACACAACAATTTGTTTGCCAGAGGTCTTCTGTCAAATACGGAAAACAAACAAACGCCGTCGGATCATTCTTCATCAAGACAATGCCAGCTGTCACACATCTCATCTAACAACCGACTTTATGAACAGTCAAAAAATCGAATTGATGGGTCATCTGTCGTACAGTCCTGATTTGGCACCCAATGAGTTCTTCTTGTTCCCGAATGTCAAGAATAAATTGCGTGGACAACGATTTTCGTCGGCGGAAGATGCCGTTGATGCATTCAAAAACCATATTATGGAGGTGTCTCAAGAAGATTGGAAAAACTGCTTTGACAAATGGTTCGAACGAATGCAAAAGTGTATTGACCATAAAGGAGAATACATCGAAAAACAATAAAGCAGTTTTCAATGCCAAATTCCTGTTTTTTCATTGTTAGGCTCAAAATATAAATAGTGACCCTCGTATTAAGTTATATAGTGGAAGGTTTTTTTTATTCTATATAAGAAATGCACAGCATCTGAAGACATTTGTTGATAGTGTTTTTAACTGTTTAATAATCAACTGGCAATGGCTACCTAAGGAGAAATACATAATCTGGAATGCATTGAAGTTTTTTTTCCCCCAATATTTGAGCCCATTTTCCAACAGAATGGGGCCCGACCCTGTGGCCGAGTGGTTAGCACATCCCGCTGCGATGCCAAGGGTCCCGGGTTCGAATCCCGGTCGGGCTTGGTTGTTTGTGAATGTCCATTCATCAATTTCATCATTTCATCACTCATCCCCATCTTTGCAAATTAGCCAAGAGGCACAAAACACGAAGTAAAATAAACTAAATCAAATCAAACCAACAGAATGGGAAAAAAAATGTGCATCATACAAGTTATACATTACTTATATGTGTAATTTAAATTGTTTTCGTGAAATTCTAGCATCTTGCAATTCAGCTTAACAGGTCTTTACCGTAACAACAAAAACTCAAAACCAAACTAAAAACAAAACACAGTCCATAATTACCATGGTAACAGGTTTTACAAGATATATACATACAGGTCAGTCACTATTCTGTGACATCAACAGTAATATGTCTAAATATGAAATAACACAAAAATTACATACCAAATTACAGAGATTAAGAATAACAATAAATATTTTTACAACTGGGAAGAACAATAAACATTTGTACAACGAGAAAGGAAAATAACAATAATAAATATTAGTCCAAGGGGAAAGGACGTGTCAAATACAATTTACACATTTAACATTTGAAATAATTTTTCTTTGCTTGGTATGTTAATTGTATAAAATATTATACTTGGGTATCTACAGTAATGCTCACTATAAACTAAAAATAAGATGGTTGATTTTAATTTTACATCATTATGCTAACATATTATGAACACAGCATCTTTTTCTTTAATAGTATTGTAAAACATTCTTGTAAGATATTACTATTTCTATTTTGATTAATCGTGATGGTGAAGATGAATGTTGAGGTGATGAAATAGATGATGAGACCAACACATATGGCTTACCCATGATTTGAACATAGTACCATTAGCATTGTAGCTTCCTGTATGAACCACTCCACTGCAAAATAAAGTTTTCGTGTTTGGGGAATAAAAGATATGACTGTATAATAAATACATAAACGAGTTGTAAAGGTTCTATTAATTTTCATGGCCCTAAAGTTGTTAAGCATCCATTCATACCATTCAGTGGAGTGATACTTATTTGTCTATTTTGCAGGTCCCATGCCAGAAAAGTTCCCAAAATGGCTTCAGGTTCTTTTAGTTTGTGCCTGCTTGCTTAGCAGAAACGACTACAGATTCCAGCTGATGTCAGTTGCTACAGTTTTGGATCTGATGTCTCTTCTGAATTCTGTTCAGTCAGCTGCCAGTGATGCTGCTGCTAACAGTGGGGATAATGGTGATGGCTCCCCACACCATGGTGTCATTACGGTTGTGATTGTGCCGTTGCTGAAGCAGTCTCATATCAAGCAGATTGAGAACAATACCTGCGTATTCCAAGTAAGTGAAAAATGTAATGCAGAAGTTTAACAGTCTACAGCAGTCATAGCATTATCTGGGGTGGAAAATGGTCATTAAAAGCCAGTTTATTATCATAGTCTGTAATTTGTCGATATTTTCAAAAATGGTCAGCAAAGTTTGTAATTTTTATTTGTGCGACTGCATTTTGTGATTTTCGAAAAATTTGTTCGTCGTTTACAACTTCTATTTTTTTTATTTTTTTTAAAATATAAAAATTTGACTAAAGGTAAGGCATATTTTGTACTATTTCTTCTACAAAGTAAACACAACATATGTATTCTGCCTGACATAATTTTGTACTTTAATGAAAACATTATTTTATCGTGAATATAAAAATATGTAATGGCTGGCTGTGGGGGATGACGGGGGCCAGAAAATTGAAAATAATTTATAGCAAATGAAATCCTATTTTAACTTTTAGGATGACGATTTATTGATATGATGTAAATCAGTAATTGGTCAGGTTTTTTGTCAGTTAAATCAGTAATTTTGACCACTTGACTAGTTTCCAGCCTTGCATTATTAATAAATTTAATATGCAGAATTTAATATTTTCATCCAAAAATGCACCTACAAATAGTA
Source organism: Lepisma saccharinum (assembly GCF_977018435.1). Classification (NCBI taxonomy): domain Eukaryota; kingdom Metazoa; phylum Arthropoda; class Insecta; order Zygentoma; family Lepismatidae; genus Lepisma; species Lepisma saccharinum. The sequence goes on along the minus strand of NC_139234.1, from coordinate 61,657,397 downwards.
ATTAGTACAGCTTGGTTAGTAGTCTGTTGGTTGGTTTGTTTGAGTTTTGTTTTAAGTCACTTTTATGCACAAATAGGCTACTTGGAACTGGACCTACAGTTTAAAGTGGGATTCGAACCACTATGTGCCTCCACTGGGTAGTACTCTTGATTTAAGCCAATACATGCATATTGTATTAGGTAGCTTTGAAACCGAAGTGACAAGCAAAATTTCTCACTTGGAAACGAACCTTCAGAAATAGTTCAGCCTTTTGTACCACAGTGGCAAGACAAGCTTGTCACGTGCATGACAGTCAGTTTGGGCCTTTTTCTTAATATCATGTGTTGTGTTGCCTCAATCTGTTAGTCAAACATGGGCAGTGAATGTTTTCCTCCAGACTGGAGTGGAAAGTGCCTAATCCAATGTGTGCAGCTTATGGTGGTTACAATAATTTTTCTGTTCAGATATTTGTATACATAGCTATTTACTGCTTAAGGTTTCATATTGTTCTGCCCATCCATAGTAGTTAAAACACAAAAATTTGTTAGCAGCTATAATTTTTACATTTTCCTATATTATAGCCTCCATCTTTTCATTGCTAACAAACCCATAACAATGATTTCATTTTCTGCATTTTTCATATTACGTATAAGTTTCTTAGCCTCAAATACCTGAAGGTTCAGATCACACTTTTAACTGTAGACACAGTCTAGATTAGCCTATGTGAGTGGATTATTTTTGCCAAACTGGAATATTTAATCAAGGTTTCACTGTATGTATATTACAGACCCCCATGTGGTTGTTGTTTAAATGTAGCAGTAATAGTATTTATTGAGGATGAGACAAATTCATTGGCTGATAGTGTCCGCGAAACTAATTCTGTGTATCGTGTTGCCTTGTAAGCAACTAATTGTGCATTAATCTCTTTAGGGTCACATTTCACTGGTTTTGAACTCATTTTAAAGTAGTAAGTCCACTTCTGATTAACATATGATGAGCCACAGCTTTCATAACTTTTTTCGTGGATACACTGTTGTTTATAGGTATCGAAAAAGTTTGTATCTGTGCTGTCAATATTAGTTCAAATTTCATATTGGTTCATCCACAGTATTAATATTTTATGGAATGTTATACAGTCCATAGGTTAATGATTTTGCTTTGTTTCAAGCAGTCCAAGGTTTCATGTCCTGTGGAAGTTCCTGAATTTTGATGTCAATTGATCTAGTAAGCCACTTGGTAGGCTTTGGCCTTGTGAGCTGTTGCATAATAGAGTTTAGTTTAGTTTCAATTTAACTTTTTCTAATATAGTGCTTATTGAGTTTTTCAAAATAATAATAAATAAGAGCATGTATATTTAAAAATTTTCCTAGGAAATTGCATCATCGCTGTGGGATCACTTGGGTAGCCTTCCGTCTGCCTACCACATGCAATGTGTTGAGTTACTCCACCAGCTGCATAACGTAGTGCCTTACTCTGATATTGTTGAAGATGTAATTGGTGAATCCTTAACATACTTGAATGGAGAGTGTCCTGAAAATCTCATGGAAGCTTTTCAGAGATTTTCAACATTGTGGCACTTGAGCAGAGAAATTGAGAGTAAAGTTGTGGTCAATAGAAATCATCGGACTTTTGACAAGTAAGTGAGCATGCAGTTACTTTTGATCATAGTAAAATTGTACCGATGTTTGAAAATTGTAACAATTCAAAGTTGTTCAAAATATTGAGTAATATTAGTGGGTGAGTATTTCACTCCATTTATAGGCATCAATTTACCAGAGATTTGCTTTAAAATATTAAAAAATTACACCAGAATGTTAAAATAAATGTTACGTGATGACAAAATGAAGTTTTACGCACAATTAAATATTCAAAGATAATCTGAAACATAAAATAGTCAGCCATCTGTTGATCATAAAATTCCCTTTTCAAAGAATGCTGGTGCAAAACAAATGAACATTTCAAATTTTGCATAATTTTCAGAATAATTAGACTGCAAAAGTGCCTCATGGCATTTTTGCATACACTACAGAATAAACAAATTTCTATCAGTATCAGTGAATAATTTTCAATTGATAGTTTTAGATATTGATATCACTATTACTCAGCTATGTAATCAACCATGAAGTAGAATTGCTTTCTGGATAATATCAGTTTTTATCCAGTAACTGTCATGAAATTCTTGTGAGTGTGTGTAGTAATTCTTGTGTTTTTCTGCCCCCAGGTCCTTATTAAGAATGCTGGATAATCTTCGACTACCATCAAATCCTCTGAAGATTCAGGCTCAGAGCTGGTTCTTGCACGCTATGCTTCGAGGTGACATATCAAGAATTCTGGAGCCTTTGCTTCTAATGCTTTTGGATCCTGTAACTGCAAGGTTAAGTGTGCTTCACGTTAGCATTGAGCATTCCAACACAGTTCTAACAAAAGACGGGAACGAGTCGGAAGATGGAACTGCAAAAATCTATGCAATCAGCTCAGTGGATGGAAATATTATCTATCATGTTTCAAATGATTCTTACATTACTGAAAGAAAGGGTAATCCAGTTAAGGCAAAAAGAATATTTGCAGTGACCACTTTGGCAAATGACAATAACGATAGCCACTACATAACAGAGAATTCGTACATCAGGGAGTTCGACTGTCCCTCTTTCCACGATTCAAATTATTTAAAGTCTAACATTTCATTGTTTGTGAACCCGTTCATGAACGCCCCTGTCGAAGGTGGACAGGACGAGTTTGAAGAAAATGCAGAGAAGAGCACGCTTGATTTCAGAAACGTAACAAGATTCGATCCAAATAAAATGAAGAAAGATCTAAGTTGTGAAGATGGTGATTCCATTGGCTCCGACACAACAGGTTTCGAAGCTGTGAACGAGTCCCTCGTCCGTAGCTGGTCGGCTGGAGAGGTTTCCAGCGGCAACGTCTATAGCAGCGACGTGACTGATTCGACAGAGAATTTGGGCCCATTTGGCGAGGAGACCAAAGGGAGTTCAACCAGCTTTCAGGTTGTGGAGGGGATTTTGCATGACGTTTTAGAGATTGTCGTCAACAGGTGTTCTCAAAACGAACTTCACTTGATGGAGAAGGAGCGAGAGAGCTTGTCATTCGGAAGTAGCAGTGACTTGAAAGATGGTAAACAGCAAAAATTATCAGTGCACCAACTGCATTCGCACATATTATTGTACTGTCAGGTTTATGATTCACAAAGAACACTATACACTCTTGAAACGCTAAAAAACCTCATTGTAACCAACTCCCGTATGTTCTTGTGTGCAGTGTCTACAACCAGCATAAGCAATTCTAGGACAAGTCGGAGCTCCGAAATTCAAGCACTCCTTGTTCGCCATAGAAAATCAGTGTTTGGGAAGAACTTCCATGGTGAAGTAAGCAGTGACTTTGCAAGCACATATCGCAGTAGCATGTATTTAGAGGTGCTGATATCAGTCTGCCTGTACTTTGCTCGCAGTTATTATCCGAATCTTGGCCAGATGAGACTGACCGACGAGGAAATTGTTGGCAATCGTGAAGTTCAGTTACAAAGTGCTGAAGTTCTTATGTTAATAGTGTCAGAGCTAATTCCAATCGTTAGAGACAGTGGTAAAGGATTTGCCTCCTACATAGGTGACCTGTTAACAAGGTGTAAAGTTCAGAAAGTGGTGTTGCATTGTGTTTTATCAAGTGTATACAATATGAGGAGAAGGGATTCTAGTTCTGACAAGGAGTTAACTTTCACTGAAGAAATCATCCGTTTCAATGAAATGGCCCAGACAGAAAGAGGAACTGGCCCAAGAAAATGTCAACATGGAGTTTCAGATCATTCAGAAGGATTTCAGGTTCAGTTGCTAAGGTATGTTTGTATTTTTATATTTGTTTTTAGGATAAAGCTGATTTTTTTATGCTTAACCTACTTTTCTTCCAGCATATACTTCTATTGATATTTCTGTATGGTAGATCAGAGAAAGTTGGTCTATATTACTTTCAGTTACAAACAATAGATTTGAAAGATAAAATTATCTACACATTGGTATGGGAGAAACTAGGATGTTTTGTGACCACTCATTGGTTATATTGCAGTAGAGCATAATTGTTTCCTTAATACCTAATAAAATATAAGACATACTGTGTATATCTTGCACTATGTGTCATCAATATATGAGGGGTTCAGAGCACAAGTGGCGTAACTCCACTTTTCGTGGAAATGGAGTTACATATATAACTTAGAACTGTGAACTATCAACATTTCAGTGCTAGAAGTAAGTATCTGCTAAGTTTCAAATTCGTTCTCATAGAGGCACCGCTATGTTTGTGCTCCAACAGCTAAACATAGAAGTAAGTTATTTAAATGTGCCTTTTGCTCAAATCTGTCTTCAATGGAGTGCTCTGAACCCCTCATATGTATCAGGTCACAGATAGTACCAGCACACATACACCCACCGCCAAATGACTTCGGACCTCATATGAAATCTGCCGTAGTAAGCAGTCTATCACTTTGTAGCCTTGTATCTAGTGTTGTTTTGTTTCGAACACGGAATTGTTTCTGCGTGAACGTATCTGGCTACAGTGTATTACTGCTGATAAGCGAGTTCATTTTATTTCGTGTTGTTAGTTGACACAGGAAGGGTGACTTTCTGCTGTAGTGTGGTGTGTGATAAATTGCTGTGTTTTTGTGTGGTGCACTTTGTGTTGGATATTTGACTATTGTACAGGTGTATTTGTGATATGCCGGGAAAGTACTGTAGTAGTGTGGAAAAAGCCAGCATTATTGCATGGCGAAGTGAAAACGTCTCACTAAAGACAATATGTAAACAAACAGGTCGTGCAAAATCAACCATAATGAAGGTACTGGCAGCCGCCAGAGGACTGCCTCCAACTGTCATTCCAAAGCACAAATTCGGTGGTGGGAGGCAAAGAAAAACAACCAAATCTACAGACGCTCTCGTAATGAGAGAGATAAAGAAATACCCTCGACTGACAGCATCAGAACTTAAAGAAATGCACCCGAGTCTGCTGGAAAATGTTAGTGTTCGCACGATCGAGCACCGTTTACAGAAAGACTTGGATTTGCTGTGTCGTACTGCTGCTAAGAAGCCACTACTCACCGCCAGCATGAAGAAAGACTGTCTTGCTTTTGCAAATATGCACACTGGACACCAGCACAGTGGAGGAAAGTCATGTTTTCCGATGAAAGCTCATTCCAACTGTTCCGAATGGGAGCTGCTAAGGTTCAACGTCCGTCATCTTCAGATTGATACAACCCAAAGTATACAGTTCCGACAGTTAAGCACTCCCAATCTGTAATGGTGTGGGGGTGTTTTTCAGGTGAAAAGGTAGGGCAGGTTTATATTTCTTACTGCAAAACATGACAATGAACGCAGATCAACGTTCTTAAGGACCATTTAGTGGATATGCTAGAGATCCACGAGTGTGATGTTTTCATGCATGATAATGCTCCTTGTCACACTGCTAAGAAGGTAAGGAAATGGCTTGAGGAACAACAGATAGAGATGTTAGAGCAGCCTGGGAAAAGCCCCGATCTCAACCCAAAATTGTTGGCATTGTATGAAGTAATTCCTGGGAAAGAAGATGATTCAGAACCTACAGACCCTTCAAACAGAACTGAAGAAAATGTGGTGCACTGACATGGACTTAAATTACTTCCGAAGTCTTAGTGATTCCATGCCCAAGCGCATCCAAATGGTTGTCAAAAGTAAAGGCAACATGACTCCGTACTAATGTATGCATTTTTTGCTGTATCTAATAGCTTAATAATAGCTTTTCACATGAATTTTCTGTATTTTTTGTGCTTTTGTTATGAGGTTCGAAGTCATTTTGCAACGGGTGTATATATATTATAGGGTATGCATGTGCTTGTTGAATTGTTAACTGTTGACGAATAATTATGATAAGCTAAAACATTAAAACAGATAATAATATTTATGGTTTGATAATATTTATGGTTTGTTCAAGAATTAATAAAAGCAAAAGTACGCGACTTCGGCAATCATCTGTGAGGCTGCTGTGGGGTTGCAATTAGCACGAAAACAACATGTTACAATAATATTCTCTCAAGATCTTTGCCAGAATCTTCAGTGTGCAGCCAACGATTAAAGAGTCACTGAAAATCAACTCTGCAAGCTAGCTTGTGATCAGTGATTTGGTGATCCCCACACTAGTTAGTGCTAAAATCAAACTAAAATATGTGTTGTGCTTAATGATTTGGTTTTTACTTGTTGATTAATATAGAATTTTTAAAAACTCATTCAAATGCTAATGTTTCCTTGACTAAACTTTTTCTTTTTCCAATAATGTACCAGATTACTTCTATCACTGATCATGTTGGAAGAGCAAGTGAATCTACAGAAAACAGAGATTGAGAACACTGCCTCCAAGGAAAACATAAAGATGCCAAAGTTTGTGATGCAGACCCACCAACTTAAGTACATTCCAGGAAGACCAATTACGCAACAGTCCATGTTTCTGGCATCCATTACAAGTGCACTGAAACTGGTAAGTGTGTTGCTATTTGCTTAGGTGAGAAAACACATTTTCATTGTTTAGGTTTACTTGGAGCCTTAAGGCTGCTTTAAGATCGATGTGACAAGTAACAGGCAACAAGCGACATGTGATACTTAGAAATGAACCTTTGGAATTAAATGCAACCTTTCATATCAAAATGGTACAACAAGCTGCACATGTCACTTGCGTGCATTATGTCACCTCGGTCTGTTTGTTGTGTGTGTGTAGTAAAGACATTTTTTTTTACAGACTATGGGCCTGTGTTCACTGTTGCATGTTGGTTCAGTCTGAAAGGTACCTAAAATATCAAGATCCTATGAGCATGTCTTGGATTTGTGGATCCTGGGTTCAAATCCAGGCCTGGGAATTGGTGTTCTTTGTGAGTGCCACTTTTTCAATTTCATCATAGCATCACTCATCCTCATTACCGCGATTAGCCAAAGTGGCAGAAAAGCAGTGCTAAACAAAAATAATATAAAAATATAGAATTTCCACCCTTACAGTTTCTACCATCATTTCTGAATCACCATCACCAAGTATTTTCTTGACCTTGTTAAATGTTTAATTTAATACATATTGTCTATTTAGAATGGTTTTTGTTGCTAGAGAAGCACACAGTGGCATCTCGTCCCTTGGGGCTTCCGGGGCTTAGCCTCTAAAGAAAAATGGACATATTGACGCAATTTTCAATCACCATAATACATAACTATCACACAATCTTTTAAAAGACGATTTTTACCGACGTAAGTTCATCGTCAGCAGCAATGGATACGACAGCGCTCCTAGCGGCATTGATGTCAGTTATCATCTCGGCGCTCGTCGCAGACGAAGGATTGTCTACGCTACACGCTACAGTGAAGGTCACGTGCTAGCAGAGAGAGCTAAGGTAGGGGTGCAATGGGTTTGGATGTTGATTCGGGGCTACTTCCGTGGCGTCCCGTTCGTTCGATCCCGCATGTTGTAGTGTAGCGTTGTGGTGGCTTTTATTCGCTATGAACAAAGTGAATTTCTTGTTGGCAACACCATTTCAGACATTGATTGACCAAGAAAAACTTGTTGTTAAACAATTAGGTCCTGACCATCCGAGTGTTACATTAATACAAAAACACAAATCACAATCACGCTCTTTCAATCCAGACTGGTACAATAGAAAACCGTGGTTAACAGCTAGCGAGATCAAGCCTTTTGTTTGGTGGTGATGGTTCATGGACAATTCATGGTATAAGTGATCTCAAACATCTTTCTGAAAGAATTAAGTCACATGAATAGTTCTTCGCACATTGGAAACTCGTTAAAATTGAGTTTGTTTGGAAAGGTTGATGTTCGAACACAAATCGATGAAGGATATAGACTGTCAATTACAAGGCACAATGAATTAGTCCGGAAAAATAGGCATATATTAAATAGAATTATCAATTGCTTAAAATTCTGTGGTCGACATGAACTTGCTCTACGAGGACATAACGAAAGAGAAGAATCTTTAAACAGAGGTATCTTCCTAGATTTAGTAAATGAGATTGCTAAGCTAGATAACAGTTTGCATGAACATTTAGTAAATAAATACACATCAGCCGTGATACAAAATGAGTTGTGTTAACAAAACAGCATGCGCTATTGAGTGCTGCGATATAATTATTCATCAAGCCGAAGAGAGATTTGGGGCAACTGAACATTTGGAGTGTTCCAATTTAATTGACCCTGCAAAATTCAATGACTGGAGGAAGTCTGATTTTCTCGATGATTCGTGTAAGAATTGTGCCAAATATTATCCCTTCATAGAAGAGGGAAAACTAAAGAGTGAACTTCATGTTCTTTATTGTAGTGAAGAGTTTAAAAACATAAACTCTATCAGTACATTGCATTCGTTTTTCATTGAAAATGATTTAGAGGATACCTTTTCGGAAACAGTAAAAATGACAAACATAGTTTTAACAACTCCAGTGGCAACAGCTGAATCTGAACGATGTTTCAACACATTGAAGCGTATTAAAACCTGCTTAAGAAATGCAATGGGACATACAGACTCAATGCCTTGGCAGTGCTTACATTGCAAACATAGAGGGCTTCAATGGAAAAAGAATTACAAAATATGCTGAGCAGAAGAACAGGAGAGCACAGTTCTTGTTTAAATGAGAACCAACGTTCGTAGAAAGGTACGTTTCACAGCAATACCTCTTTCTTTTGTAATTCATGTGAATGGTCATTATATTTTAAATTCTTTAAAAAAAAAATCAATTTTGTAGTTTAGAGGAAGATAAATACCTGTTTTTTTGTAATTCATATGAATTGTTATTACCTTTTAAATACTTTTTTAAAAAAATAAGTCCAGTTTTGTAGTCTAGAAGAAGAAAAATAGCTATTTTTTGTAATTCATATGAATTGTCATTATATTTTAAATTCTTTAAAAAATAAGCCCCGGTCAAATTTGAGGCCACGAGACGCCACTGGAAGCACAAGAAGTTTTACAGCATTGTTTCCTTCATTTTCAGCACCATATGAAACATCTTCACCAGCATTGGACCACCCTAGTTACCTCAGCTCTTCCATTCATGGGTCAGTCTTTGACACATGTTGTGATCAATGTCATAAATCAGCTGTGCCATAATCTGGAAAAGCTGGCAAAATGCTATGATGCAAACAGCAAGAGGTGGGTGTAAATGGAGTACTAATGACTTCTTCCTTTTAGTATCTGTATTATGTAATTCATGTAACTGAAATTTGAAGTTTTCTTGATCAGGGTGATTATCTAACTTGACAAAATTTGTCACAAAATCTTCATTTATGCAGAGTCTCGTTCAGTTTCTGAGTAACTTTCCAGGCTTTGTAATTACCATATTTACTCATGTATAATGTGCACTTTTTTCCAAAATTTTTGCTTCCATAAACTGTGGTGCGTATTTATTATGCACGGAATAATTCGGACATCCAACATAAAACCGTACACGGTCATTCCATGATTTTGTGACACTTGCATTGATTTTTCATGATTTTGAAACCCTATCATGTTATATATTGTTGTAAGGCTTAAATCCTGTTGTTTCTGAATATAGCAACAGTATTCCATTGAAGATAGTGACACTTATTTGAAATGCAGTTGAAATAACTTCATCACAAAATGAAGGAACATTCTGATTTTTAAGGTACTTTTGATGAAAGAAATGATAAGGAAAAGGAAATAATAATTAAAATGTGTTACTGGCCAAATAATATTTTATATATATGAAGTGTGTAAATGCTTTAATGGTAGAAATTTTGTGCTGCTAACTGCTAATTTGAGGATCCTGAATGTCCCTCGTATAAATGTTGTTAGTCACGAAAAAAGTATATATTTTGAAGTTTTTTTTTTTAGAAAAAGTAAAAAAAAGGAATGAGGAAAACCTCGTATAAAAGTTTGAAGGCCATTTCCTGTGATTTTTTACTTTGTAATGTAATGTTCTGCGATACCAAGAAAAGCAGTGCCATTCTGGTGGAATTCGAGATTGCGCCTCCCATCAGATGGAATGCGTATCAGCAGTATTTGTTGGGCAAGAAATAATAGAAAATAACTTCCTGAGCACTGCAAATCCATAACATAACTTTGATCTCGCTTTCTACTATTACGGAATAAATAAGGTGGTTAAAGGGTGAAAGCTTTGGGATGCTAAACACAGTGGAGGGAGAGGGGGTGAAGTGGTGTGGGTTGGTAACTCATGGCATACACAAGTGATATTCTTCTTCTCTAGGTCCACATAGCAACAAATGATTCATTGAATAGGTATGATGTCATTCACTCTTGATCAGCAGACCTACCCGATGGCGCAGTGGTAGCGTCGTCACCTTGTAATCAAGGGATCCCAGGTTCGATTCCCGGTGGAGGAACATAGTGGTTCGGATCCCACTTTAAACTGTAGGTCCAGTCCCAATTAGCCTTACTGTGCATAAAGTGGACTTTAAACACCAAATCAATCAAACTCTTGATCAGCATAACAATAGCTTTACGACCTACAACTAAGAAAGCCATTTCTTGAAACTGGAATAAACTGCGCATTATATATGAGATATAATTGTCACTTTTTCCTATCAAAGAACAGAGTGTGCATTATACATGCGTAAATACGGTATGTTCTTTATCGAAATTGTTATCAATTCAGATTATATTCTTCAACAAGATGATGAATTCCAAAAAAAATTGTAAATTAAACACCACATGTTAGAAAGGTTAAAATCATCTTGAGATGCTCTTTAGTTTTATATTAATTGCTTGGATTTGGAGTCTGACATTAGATGTGAACAGCTCTCTAATATGTAATCTTAGGACTTGAAATTCACAGGTCTGTCGCCAGGCACATCCATTTGCTAAGACGTTGTGAAAATCGATTGCTAATAGCCCTAAACCAGACCTCTTGACCTAAGAACGCGTGCATTATTAGAATTGTAATTCTGAAAAAGAAAAAGAAAAAAGTTTGTTGGTTATGAGGGTTAAGTTTGGTGCTATCAGCATGTTTTAGCAGCTGATTGCTGATTTTCGCGACATGTTAGGAGCTTAATCTGCCTCCAGTCATACCCGAAGTGTGAGGGTTAGTAGTGGAAGCTTAGGTGATAGTGATTAGTAGTTGTTAACAATAATAGTCTGTATAAAAAATGAAAGAAGACTATTTACCAGTCAAAGAATTTGTTCTAAATAATACCAAATCTTTGAGAAGTGTAGTATGATATTGTGTACGAGTACTGTTCATTTGTGCCATTTGTGCAAGATTCTGATTTTTGTTTTCATAACTGTATTTCATATAATTTTCTTGCCTTTCTCTTAGACTATTATATGAATCCATTATGTTTTTTTAGTGAAATTAATTTTGAATATGTGGTTTGTGTTTCTGACAGACTTAAATTACACCTAATGCTCACTATTTCATATCTAGTCTTGTAGTGTTTGTGTCACCCACGATCTATCCACCAGGTCATCATTCACCTTCATTGCTGTGATTAACTTTACAGGTAGAAAAGCAATGTAAAATAATGGAAAAGAAATAAAAATAGTAGTACTTGACACAAGTTGCCTACATGATTGCTATTATTATTGATGTTTTCAGCTCAGAAAATGGGAATGCTATTCCAGCAGACTATGCAGTTACCCAGCTTGAGGCTTTAACAGTTCTCTGCCATTATTGCCTCCTCGATAGCACTCAGCAGCTCTCACATGCATTCAACCAACCTTTAGTGTCAAGCGGAGGATCCATGCAGATGAGCCTCCCGGGAGCTAACCCTGGGCAAGTTATTAACAATCTCATCCATGTGTTTACTCCGACGCTGCAGCAACAGGTGAGGTACTAATCATAACAAGAGTAAAAATGGAGATAGATTAGAAATATAAATAATCTGTGGTATTACAAATGTTGTTTTGGTCATGGTAGCGTGGGAATGTACTATCATGAACGTTGATATTAAAAAAAGGCAAAAAATTAAAATAAAGTCGAAAAAGTAAAGAAATTTCAATTAATTAGCACACCAGCAGAATAATGTAAGGGAAAATATGAGTTTATTTGAAAATTGAAAACTAAAATTCATAAACTAGAAAAAAAATCTAGATCTTGCACTATTTGCAGCAGGCAGGAAATGAAAAACAGTTCAGAAATGAAAACCTGCAGAGCTGTTCAAATTACCATAGTAGTCATTAAAAATTGCTTGATTTGCTTTGCACTTTCATATGCTTTTAACACCGTAAAATCATTCAGAGACACTTACATGGGATTTTGCATTGTTACAAAATTATTTGTTGTCTTTCAGTCTCTCAATCCAGGAAAGGAGAAGAGCGTACAGATTGATTCACACATACATGCGAGGAGAACAGTCCTAAGCAATCTACCTCGTATTATTGCCAGTGTTGCTACATTGTGGCAAGCCATTATCTCCTGCACTGAAAGGTATATTATACTCTTTCTCATTGCTGTTTTACTAGCCATAAATGTGGTGCCTGTATAGAAAGCTTTTATTTTCAGAGAAATGTATGGTGAATCCTCAATTATATGATCTTCAATGACATGTGGTTAAAATCTTGAAATGCAGGAAAATGTAATACAGTATCTTCTAATATTCATGTTGTATTGGGCGTGGGGCTGAGAGATACTGATGTATCAGTATTGGCCAATATCAGTGGTATCAGTACCAGAAAGTATCGGTTGGAGTTTCACTAATGCTGGCCGATGGCATTTCCGCATAGTCAGAATATCCTAGAAAATATGCAAAATGAATAATTTTCATTATTTTGCAACAACATTGTAGAGAGAAGCAAATTACGAGATGGATTATCTCATGTGAAATTATAAATATTTTAATGCAGTGGTATAAGTTTCATTGGAATACTTGCATATTAAAATTAATGAGTATTCTGAACCACTTTAAACCATTACAATTTTCAGGTATCAACATCGGTATCCATACGAATTGATGAGTATCTTGATATTTTATTTTACTGGATAATGTATTAAAATTATAGAGCTTTGGAAAACTTAAGAATTTTCTAGAACTTTGAACAAATGCGTTTTCGGTATTTCCTGTTCTTTCAAAATTATTGGCAAATTTTACAACCTTTCACTTTATTCATGAATTCACAAAAAAATTGTAAAGACACGGAAAACTTGAGCTTGTAATATTAGTAACGATTTTTTTTTTATAATTCCCAATCCTATAATACAGTGTTTTAGAAATATTACAAGAGTGCTATTTAGGGAAGTGGAAAGGGAAAAGCAAGTGGGGAGAAGCAGAGACTTTTGAAGGAATGCACCTCTTACCCTTTCCAAATACCTTTTCCCTATTTTTTTCTGACGGGAGCTAATTTTTGGCCTTTATTGTCTCTGTGGCGATCTTTCACGTTCATTTTTCACTGCATGTTTTCTGATGTTCGTTTGTTAATTGCTTCCTTACAGAGAAAATCAAAACTATGTAATGGGCAGTCCTCGAGTTTTGAAACATCATTTGCTTGAATTTCTGAGCCCAATCTCGTTACACCATGGAAGCAATTTTCTAGCTGCTATTGCTGTGGCGTGGCAAGAGAGAAGAAGTAAGGAATCTGACCCTAAAATGGTGAGTGACTGTAATTCATAAAACTAGTCTTGAAAAACATAAATCATGTCAACACAGAAATATTCAAAGCAGAAATCTTCAGATTAATTTTGATTGAGGAAACACGTTAATTTAAACATACAAACTCACAATATAAGAGAACCCTGTGTGAAAAGTTGCAGAAAAACAACAGTAAATAAAATAACTCAACAAATCAACAAATTTACCAATACGTCAATATATTTTTATAAATACCCTGTAATTTAGTGCAAAATTATGCTGTTTTTACTATTATTGTTATGACTTAAAGAGGAAAGTAAATGTATATATACATATATATTGCATTGCATCTGGTTGTAATCATTAATTAAGAAGGTCGATTATGAGAACTTGTGGAACATTAGCAGCTTTATACAAGATTAGTAGAATATTGACATGTACTTTATCAGTATCTGCACAAATTTCATATCTCCCCATTCCTACTCTGTAATTTCAACTTCAACAGCCTTGCATGTATTTATGACAGATCATCATATAAGTTGTTGAGTTGTAGTAAAATGTTGTATAAAAATACATTTTCCGAAGAATCAAACACGATGTATAAATTATAACTTTTTGCCCGTGTGTAGAAAATATAATTGACAATTATGTTGTATAAAAAAGATAAAAGGTAGGAAGGGGTATTTTGTGTTGATTTCAGGTGGAAGGCATTTTGTAAGTTGGTTTATTCATGCCTAACACCTCTTTTTTCATGAGGAATTTAACTTTTTTTGCATGTTGAAGTAATAAAAGCATGAAAATCACTAACTTTAGAATTTTCTTGAATCTTTAATGAATTCGCATAATACAGTCCCTGCCACCTTGTCATGTGTTTTTCAGACAACCAGAAAAAGCACATATGCGAGTGCTTTTCATGAAATAAACACTTTCATACAAAATTGGAATTATTATGTAATGTTATTGAAAGGTACATCAAGATCAAGAAAGTGTAATGGCATATTAATGCACTTATAAGTAATAGATGCAAGTAAAGGTACAATTTGTAAAATCATTAAATCTGAACTTTGAAAATATAGTTGGAAACAAACATTTCTTTTGAAATTAGATGAATGAAGTGTGAAATTTTAATAGTCAATAGGTCCACCTTTAAGTTTCAAGCACATTTGCACACGTTTTCTCATGCTGGGGACCAATTTCTGGCATTCTTGGTGCGTAATCTCATTCCATACTTCGGAGATCTGTTCTCGAAGTTCCTGGACATTCCTTGGCTGGCGTCTGGCTACACGAAGACCAATGGTATTCCATAGGTTTTCTATAGGATTCATGTCCAGACTTCGTGCTGGCCAAGGCAACAATGGGATTTCCCTTGCTTGAATCAAAGCCATTGTTGCTGCTAACGTGTGGCAAGTCGCGTTGTCCTGCTGGAAGATGAAGTACCCGTTGTGGAGCTTCTGGGCAGATGTGAATCCATGGAGCCATGAATGAATCTCAAAATCCCGGTCCCTGCAGCAGACATGCATCCATAGATCATGACTGATTGACCCCCACCCTGAACAGCTTGCATGAGACATTCGGAGAGAAGTTTCTCGGTTGCTGTCCTCTGAACTCTCACTTTTCGGGAGCTGTACAGCACGAATCTCGATTCATCACTGAAAAGGACCTTACCCCAATGTTCCATGGACCAGTTTCTTTTGTTTTTGCACCACTTCACACGATTTCTCTTCTGTACATTGTTGAGCAATGGCTTTTTCAGAGGAGCGTAAGACGCAAGTCCACATTCCCCCAAACGACGCGAAATGGTCATCTTTGAGACCCTTTCATTAGTGGAATCTTCAAATTCCCTCATTATCGCTGGAAGAGGGGCTTTATTCTTTGACACTCTCACGATAATCCGGTCCTTGCGAACAGACGTTACCCTGGGGCGGCCGCAGCGTGGTTTATCAACCACTGTACCTTGCTGCTTGAATTTGTTTATTGTGTTCGCCACACAGGTTTTACTCACATTCAATGCGGCTGCAATTTCTCTATGAGACCTATTGCATCTGTACATACCAATTATTTGCCATTTCATGGCCGTGGGCACAGATTTTTACCCCATTATCACATAGCTTGTGATTCAAACAGCCTGTTTATTATCAAGCGTAACGAAAAAAAGATTTGGACTTGCACAATGCTGCTACTCGAGATATGTCTTTCTGCACCATCTATTGACACACATTTCAACTATTGACTGATAAAATTTGTTCACTCCAGTGCAGTCGCTGAGGAAGATATTGTTATCTGAAGACCTCTAGTTTTCACTGTATTTTTTTTTTATTTTGCGAATTTTAGAAAAAAAATATAAAACGAGAAAAAAAAACCAAAACCAAAAAAACCAAAACCTTCGTTCATGTTCCACAATACTGGAAAAAATTCAGTACTGTTGTAACGACGTCGCTTACGTGTATACACATTCATCTGTACTTCAAAATGTAATTTTCAGTTAAGAAATTTGATTTTCCACTTTCGTATCTCAAGAACTACAAGACGTATACCAATATTTTTTCGACAATATATGCCTCACACACTATATTACTTCCATGCAATTTCACTCCATATTTGTACCAAAAACTTTCGGTCAGGATTTATTTATATGAAAAAAGTTGATGGTCTTAAACTTTTGGTAGGGACTGTATAATAAGAACCTGAAAAGTAAAAATCCGAGTCAGGAAAAGTAAATATGTAAATACATACATCTTACATTCCATATTTACTGCAAAACGTTCATCTCTTTCCTTTTTGTCTTTTTTTAGTTACTGCTTCTCTTCTAGCTGAAACACAAAGCCAGTCACTTGAAAACAGTACAAACTTTCTTCATAAAATTATGCAGACTTCCATCAAAGAAGTCGAACAACACTCTCATGCCTAACAATGTATAGATAAGAAAAATCCAGATACCTTACACTACAGTACAATAATTGTTTGCTTAACTAATTTTTACAAATTTGTTTTTAAAATTTTTAACAGGTGCTTCCAGTTAGTAGTCCTGACCAGCAGGTGATGGTATATTTAGTAAGTGCCATTCGAGTGATGCCCATTGATACGTTAGTTCAGACAGTGCACCAAGTGGTGAAACAGCCTCCGCCAATACAAGGAGGCCAGGTGAGTAAGTTTGTGTTTTCATTCATTTTGTTGCTTTTTTTAAAAAATTTCCAATATGGATATCGGTTCAAAATGGTTTATCTTCAATGCAGGATGACCGTTTTCACACTTGTATACTAGAAACAAGTTCATTTTATATATTCATTAAGAATTGGGACTTCAAAAAATAGCATTTAATATTTTTTAAAAAATATTTAGGAATTTTGTAGTTTATACTTATCTGTAGGGATCGGACAGATTAGTTGGTACTCAAATCAGCTGATAATAGACATATCAGTGTATCGGTAAATCAGTAAAATTACCAATAATTTACCAATCTGATATATCTATAAAAATCTTATAATTTAGTACAATATTGTGCCGTTTTGTTATAATTTTTATTTATCTCCATTCCTTTTTTTTGTTTTAAGTAAATGTATAAGTATGCAGCTTCTTTTTCATTGCAGTCATCTGGTAACATACATTTATTAAAGGGGTGACTGAACCATTTATAATTTTGTATCAGTAACCAATGGGTCCCTGGGGGAAAGGGTGGAGTAAAGTCAGCTGAAGCCTGGTGCTGATCACATCACATCACCTCCAAAGTGGCCAAGATCGAGAATGTGTTGGGTCCTACCTCCCACATCTCCTAAATGTGCTTTCATGGCACGGTGCTATATGCATGGAGAACTTCACCTACTTTTACTTTTTCAGTATCAGCCAAAATTTCATATTGTTCATCCATCCCTGCTTATCTGAATATTGTTATAGTGTATTTCTATAGTATAAGAAACAGCATAGGCTAAAATTCTAAAGAGTACCATCTGGTTTTAAATATTTTTTATAAAAGATATGCTGTACTTTGTAAATTTTGCCATCAATCTTTCAATAGGAGATGCCCCTTGAGGTCAGTCTGCTGGAATTCTTCTACACTTACATGAGACAGACAGCAACTGGATCTCAGTTAATTGAGAGCTGGAGCTCACTACTAGGACTACTGCGGGATGGACTCACGCTGACACCATCTGCCCAGTTTCTAATGCTTGCCGTTCTGAACGAATTCGTCCAGAAAGCACCAGTGATGCTGGAAAAGAAAGACCAGCGCGATTTGCAGGACATTACCTCAAAGGTAAAGGATTATGATGCATGTTTGGTACTATTGCGATGATATAAGACCTATACACGTGTCATGCCCTGGATCATGCACATGCTATATTAGGAGCTAAATCATTAACTGCATGTAAAGAAAATACAAAAATGTAAAAACAGATATATTTTTTTTTATGCACACTGTATTCAACATCACTCCAAATATCTGGTTGTGCTATGAAAGCAATAAAATGTTGTTCAAAATGGTTTGCATTGCTATCAAACATTTTAGTCTTGCAACAGATATCTCTTTGTGATTTCATAATAGTTTTTTCAACATATCTTGTAAATCTATGTTGCATAAAATTGACAGATGTTGAGTATTTCACTTGTTTTTCTAGTTAGTCTTCCATCTAGATAAAGAAAAAATGTGACAAAGATATTTGTGATGGCAACACTCTAGTTTCATATGTTATGACACTTAGTGAAATTCAATGTCTCCTGTGTTTCAACAGCATCAGTGTGATCCTATGGGATCAGTTTCTTTTATTACTATGAACCACTGAACACTTTTGGGTTTAAACTTAGTAGCAGCTTCCAAGTTCTTGTTCTGATTCTAACATCTTTCTTTTCACCAGTGTCAGTGATACAGATTTTTCTTCTTGCTTGAGATTTTTTCTTATCAGAACGAAGTGCCATGCTAACACTTATTTTTACAAAGTTGATGATAAAAATGATTAAATGGTTATTTTACCATATTTTGCATGAAGGTGTGACATTATTGAGTAATGTTGAGAGGAAAATGTAAAAAAAAATCTGAGACAAAAAAAAAGTTATACTCATGAGTATATTTAGGTCAATTTGCAGGAATTTTTATGAAAGTTTTATTCTCATAAAAGTCTTTCAGCATCTTTATCTTTTTTTGAAGGATTTAAATTATTTCATGTAGAAAATGAACATATATGGGAAGATGATAAACTAACTTAATATCCTAGATGCCACAGAGAAGAATGTGTATTGACTGCATTTTATTGAAATGAGAGAGGGGGAGGGGGGATTTCCTCTCTTCATGCCAATGTCTTTCATATCGAGATGATTGCATCATCTCCATGTAGGAAACTTTATACTTGATGAGTACTTTTCTTGTGTAATTTGCAAATGTTAGAAACTTGTAATTCATGAAGTTCGAGGTATTCATTGCTACAATTTGTTTCCAGTTGGTTGAATCATGTGCGCAGATTGCTGGTGCATGTTTGGAGCAGACAACCTGGTTGAGGCGTAATCTTGCTGTACGAGAGGAAATGCAGCTGGAAGCCAATTCATCTTTGGTTGGAGCAACAAAAGATAAGGACGGATCAGGTGTGATAAAATATCTCATTTTATGTGGAAAGTAATGCATATACCTGCATAAGCAGGTCATGTTCAACACTTACATTGTTGGCAAATTCAAGGACAAAAATTGCAGCTAAAGTTAGAAGTATTTGACAGTAATCTTTTCAGTCTGGGCATCCTATTAAGTATGAAATAAGGATTAGACAGATTTTAATTGATACTTTATCAGTTTTTGTTGATTTAGGCATATTGGTGTAGCTGTGAGTAAAATTTGCTGATGGGTGGTCCGGCATCCAAAGGGTAAAGACAAAATCAATAAAGTGGTGAATGAACCTTATAGGTTCTTCAAGAAACATTTGCAATTTTATATCAGATAAGTACAGTATTTGTTACTGGTTTTAACAAAAGTGTCTTATTTGACAAGCTGAAGCATGAAGTGTACTGATATCAAATACCCTCTGAATTTTGCAAAATGCATCATTTTCATTACTTTTTATTCCAAACTTGTTTAGCCAAATGGAATTTTAATATTCTGATAATTCCGTGCGTGAACCGATAAATGTTTTTATCATTAGCTGAGTGTGGAACAGTAGGGTTCCAATGAAGTTATTTTAAGCTGCTGTAATTTTCAAGTAGCATCTGTTCAACTTTTACTAAGATATTCATCCACATACAAACTGATTTGTGTTTTTTTTGTTGAACAATTGAAGCTATACTACATTAACTAGAATAGACTGAATAAAACTTACATGGTTTAAGATTAAAACATTTTTTTTGTTTAATTACATACCTTGGCATTGGAGAAAGAGTGATATTTTATGTGGAATATCATAATTAATTCGTACTGAATTGTTCATATTTTTTATAGGTTTGCGATCCACACCCTCAGCCACCTCTGTTGCCCAGTATAGTGTTCAGGCCCAGTCGGTTCTTGCTGAACTCCTAGCTCCTCTTCTTGATGTGACGTTTGGCAGCCAAGAGAAGGAGAAAGTGGTCACACTACTCAATTGTGTCATGTACAACATCACTCCATACTTGAAAAATCACAGGTACGTTTTCTAAGTGGTTTGCAGGTGCTCTGTTCTTGAATGCATAAGCTTTGCATAGGGGTGCTATGTATGGATTGTATTAACGGTTACTATCAATTTATGTATCTAATTCTATTGCATATATGTATTGCATTAATTATATGTTCAGCAGAAAGCTTTTAAATAGTTATCATCTGCCCGACCCTGTGGCCGAGTGGTTAGCACATCGCGCTGCGACGCCAAGGGTCCCGGGTTCGAATCCCGGTCGGGTATGGTTGTTTGTGAATGTCCATTTTCATCCATTTCATCATTTCATCACTCATCCCCATCTTCGCAAATTAGCCAAGAGGCACAAAACGCGAAGTAAAATAAACTAAATCAATCAATCAATCAATCAATAGTTATCATCTGATATTGATCTTAACTAATGGCATATGACAGTTTTACAGAGCCTAATTATTAGAGGCACATAATTTTGGTAAATAAAAAAAGCAAAATTTTTGTACAAAAAAGGAGTCAGTTTTGTGTTCAAAAGCGGTAAATAAAATAAAATTTTGGTATTATAGCAGTGAAATATTGGATCAAAAGCGATATAAGAAATGATATTTTGATTTTGAAATTGTGACTAATCCTAAATTTGTTTTAAAAACTGCACTTATTACACAAATAGACATATCCCTTCTAATAGCACATACTATGTAGTAACCAGAGTATTTAGTTCATATACCTCCTGTATAAAGAAGTCCATTTTTGCTTCTCAAATATTACAGCAGAATTAATCAATTTTCCATGAATTGCATAACTCAGGGTAATTCAAACTACAGAATGTGTCACGTCGGTAAATAAACTCTAAATTTTGTGTTTGTATTTCCATTTTGCAGTTCATTTTGCATAATTTCGTGACAAAACAGTGTAGAAAAATGCACCTCATGCCTTACAGAAACATGAAAAATTACGAATACAATATGTTATTTCACATTTTGCATTTTCATCAAAAATGAAATATGCATGCCTCTACTAATTATTCATAAATTTTGTTAAGTTTGTAGTTTCATTACTTGTCTGCCAAAATTGTGCAGCAACAGTGGATTTAAATTATCAAATTGGAGTACCTAAACCTATCAAGGTGGACCCCCATTTTACATTCCTAAATTTTATATTTTCCTACATTTTAAGTTTTGTTTCAGCTTGGCCCCTTGAAAAATGTAAATCTAGGTTCCACTGTTATTTCAAAGTAGAACTCTCAATGATTGATATGGTATATAGTTGCAGTTGATTACTTTGTGTGTGTGTGTGTGTGTGAGATGCATGCATGCTTGAGCATATACACACACACACACTGTTCAAGCATCGTTGCCAGTAATGATGGGAATTGATAAATGTATCAGAATTATTAATGATTTACCCCTGCTTTAAACATTAATTTGTAGTACCTATCAATGTAATTTTTGTTCATGCTTCTTAATGTCAGCGTGATGTAATCCTGCATAAAGCAAGATAAAAATACATTGAAGAAATGTCAAACTGATTAGTGTGCAGTTTATTTAAATTAGCTAATAAATTGAAAGGTGGCTTCACTCCTCTTGATATCTTGCAATAGTTCAGTAATTTGTTCTTGTCTGTACAATATTAATGTTTACCACAACCGAACATACTGTTCCTTTCAGTCGGCGTAATGTTGCTAGCTTCCATGCCTGTTCGCAGCTGCTGGCTAACATGAGTGGATACCAGTATACAAGGAAAGCTTGGCGTCGAGATGTGTTTGATCTTCTCCTTGATCCATCACTTTTTCAGATGGAGCCACCTTGTTTGCCATATTGGAGGACCATTATAGACAATCTAATGACGCATGATACTACAACATTCCGAGATTTAATGTGTGAGTTTATATTATAGCATGTTACTTTAATTTCTTGCCGAATTCAGGCCTCCCCAATGTCATAATGGTAACACTGTCCCCTTGTAATCAAGGGGTCCCAGGTTGCATTTTAGTGGAGGATGGGTTGGATCCCACTTTAAACTGTAAGTCCAGTCCTAATTATCTGAGCAAATAGTGGATGTAAAAACAAAATGAATTTAAAAAAAAAATCTTGAGTTCCTGCACAGCAAAAAAAAAAAAAAATGACAAAAGTGCAAATTAATTTTTGAATAACAGAAGCATGTGAGGATGTGACTAATTTTCATTTATTTTTTCTTAACTCTGAATGGTGCATTTTATGTAGCAGTACATTAACTGACACCCTACACAAATGTAAACAACAAGCAGAAAAGTTTGCCCACTTCTACGACAGAGTGGTGAAAACAGCATGCAACGACACCAGGTTTCCTGGGAGGGCCTAGGTGTTCTTTATGAGTGTCCTTTCTTCATTTTCATCAAATCATCACTCATCTTTTTGATTAGCCAGAAGTGGAAGAAAAGCAAAGTAAAATAAACCAAATCAGTCAATGAGAGCAGAAAAGTTTGAAAGACCTGTCCATAAACCCTTCGAAATGCTCTTACATAACAATTTCATTGAAACAAGACATTCTCGAAGGTAATTATACACTCACCGACATCCCTCTAGGAAAAGAAGCACAAAACAGAGATCTAGGTATCCTCATAGATTCTAAACTAACTTTCGAAAATCACATATCAACCATCACAAAAAAGGCAATGTGTATGCTAGGCTTACTTTACAGATTCACCAAAATCCGTAATCTGAAAGCACTTTCCATTTACTTCAAAACATTTGTGTCCCTCATTCTAGAATACTGTTCACCAATCTGGAACATGGCTGCCCCTTCTCCTACCTCCAAGATCGACAATGTTCTCAGCTTTTTCTCTCCATCGTTCGATATAGAGTGCCAGCCCTGAGACACCTGCCTAAGAGAGATCTGCTTGTAAACTTCAACATAAATACTCCAGAATCACGTAGATACGTTGCAGATACGCCCAACCCTGTGGCCGAGTGGTTAGCACATCGTGCTGCGACGCCAAGGGTCCCGGGTTCGAATCCCGGTCGGGCTTGGTTGTTTGTGAATGTCCATTCATCAATTTCATCACTCATCCCCATCTTCGCAAATTAGCCTAGAGGCACAAAACGCGAAGTAAAATAAACTAAATCAATCAATCAATACGTTGCAGATATGAATTTACTACATAAGATCATTAATGAAAACCTAAGATGCAGCATCCCACTCCACGAACTCTCTCTCAAGAGTGCC
>NC_139234.1:61542549-61633991 GCF_977018435.1 Lepisma saccharinum | reverse complement strand
TGTTGCATGTTGGTTCAGTCTGAAAGGTACCTAAAATATCAAGATCCTATGAGCATGTCTTGGATTTGTGGATCCTGGGTTCAAATCCAGGCCTGGGAATTGGTGTTCTTTGTGAGTGCCACTTTTTCAATTTCATCATAGCATCACTCATCCTCATTACCGCGATTAGCCAAAGTGGCAGAAAAGCAGTGCTAAACAAAAATAATATAAAAATATAGAATTTCCACCCTTACAGTTTCTACCATCATTTCTGAATCACCATCACCAAGTATTTTCTTGACCTCGTTAAATGTTTAATTTAATACATATTGTCTATTTAGAATGGGTTTTGTTGCTAGAGAAGCACACAGTGGCATCTCGTCCCTTGGGGCTTCCGGGGCTTAGCCTCTAAAGAAAAACGGACATATTGACGCAGTTTTCAATCACCATAATACATAACTATCACACAATCTTTTAAAAGACGATTTTTACCGACGTAAGTTCATCGTCAGCAGCAATGGATACGACAGCGCTCCTAGCGGCATTGATGTCAGTTATCATCTCGGCGCTCGTCGCAGACGAAGGATGGTCTACGCTACACGCTACAGTGAAGGTCACGTGCTAGCAGAGAGAGCTAAGGGAGGGGTGCAATGGGTTTGGATGTTGATTCGGGGCTACTTCCGTGGCGTCCCGTTCGTTCGATCCCGCATGTTGTAGTGTAGCGTTGTGGTGGCTTTTATTCGCTATGAACAAAGTGAATTTCTTGTTGGCAACACCATTTCAGACATTGATTGACCAAGAAAAACTTGTTGTTAAACAATTAGGTCCTGACCATCCGAGTGTTACATTAATACAAAAACACAAATCACAATCACGCTCTTTCAATCCAGACTGGTACAATAGAAAACCGTGGTTAACAGCTAGCGAGATCAAGCCTTTTGTTTGGTGGTGATGGTTCATGGACAATTCATGGTATAAGTGATCTCAAACATCTTTCTGAAAGAATTAAGTCACATGAATAGTTCTTCGCACATTGGAAACTCGTTAAAATTGAGTTTGTTTGGAAAGGTTGATGTTCAAACACAAATTGATGAAGGATATAGACTGTCAATTACAAGGCACAATGAATTAGTCCGGAAAAATAGGCATATATTAAATAGAATTATCAATTGCTTAAAATTCTGTGGTCGACATGAACCGAGGACATAACGAAAGAGAACAATCTTTAAACAGAGGTATCTTCCTAGATTTAGTAAATGAGATTGCTAAGCTAGATAACAGTTTGCATGAACATTTAGTAAATAAATACACATCAGCCGTGATACAAAATGAGTTGTGTTAACAAAACAACATGCGCTATTGAGTGCTGCGATATAATTATTCATCAAGCCGAAGAGAGATTTGGGGCAACTGAACATTTGGAGTGTTCCAATTTAATTGACCCTGCAAAATTCAATGACTGGAGGAAGTCTGATTTTCTCGATGATTCGTGTAAGAATTGTGCCAAATATTATCCCTTCATAGAAGAGGGAAAACTAAAGAGTGAACTTCATGTTCTTTATTGTAGTGAAGAGTTTAAAAACATAAACTCTATCAGTACATTGCATTCGTTTTTCATTGAAAATGATTTAGAGGATACCTTTTCGGAAACAGTAAAAATGACAAACATAGTTTTAACAACTCCAGTGGCAACAGCTGAATCTGAACAATGTTTCAGCACATTGAAGCATATTAAAACCTGCTTAAGAAATGCAATGGGACATACAGACTCAATGCCTTGGCAGTGCTTACATTGCAAACATAGAGGGCTTCAATGGAAAAATAATTACAAAATTTGCTGAGCAGAACAACAGGAGAGCACAGTTCTTGTTTAAATGAGAACCAACGTTCGTAGAAAGGTACGTTTCACAGCAATACCTCTTTCTTTTGTAATTCATGTGAATGGTCATTATATTTTAAATTCTTTAAAAAAAAAATCAATTTTGTAGTTTAGAGGAAGATAAATACCTGTTTTTTTGTAATTCATATGAATTGTTATTACCTTTTAAATACTTTTTTAAAATAATAAGTCCAGTTTTGTAGTCTAGAAGAAGAAAAATAGCTATTTTTTGTAATTCATGTGAATTGTCATTATATTTTAAATTCTTTAAAAAATAAGCCCCGGTCAAATTTGAGGCCACGAGACGCCACTGGAAGCACAAGAAGTTTTACAGCATTGTTTCCTTCATTTTCAGCACCATATGAAACATCTTCACCAGCATTGGACAACCCTAGTTACCTCAGCTCTTCCATTCATGGGTCAGTCTTTGACACATGTTGTGATCAATGTCATAAATCAGCTGTGCCATAATCTGGAAAAGCTGGCAAAATGCTATGATGCAAACAGCAAGAGGTGGGTGTAAATGGAGTACTAATGACTTCTTCCTTTTAGTATCTGTATTATGTAATTCATGTAACTGAAATTTGAAGTTTTCTTGATCAGGGTGATTATCTAACTTGACAAAATTTGTCACAAAATCTTCATTTATGCAGAGTCTCGTTCAGTTTCTGAGTAACTTTCCAGGCTTTGTAATTACCATATTTACTCATGTATAATGTGCACTTTTTTCCAAAATTTTTGCTTCCATAAACTGTGGTGCGTATTTATTATGCACGGAATAATTCGGACATCCAACATAAAACCGTACACGGTCATTCCATGATTTTGTGACACTTGCATTGATTTTTCATGATTTTGAAACCCTATCATGTTATATATCGTTGTAAGGCTTAAATCCTGTTGTTTCTGAATATAGCAACAGTATTCCATTGAAGATAGTGACACTTATGTGAAATGCAGTTGAAATAACTTCATCACAAAATGAAGGAACATTCTGATTTTTAAGGTACTTTTGATGAAAGAAATGATAAGGAAAAGGAAATAATAATTAAAATGTGTTACTGGCCAAATAATATTTTATATATATGAAGTGTGTAAATGCTTTAATGGTAGAAATTTTGTGCTGCTAACTGCTAATTTGAGGATCCTGAATGTTCCTCGTATAAATGTTGTTAGTCACGAAAAAAGTATATATTTTGAAGTTTTTTTTTTAGAAAAAGTAAAAAAAAAGGAATGAGGAAAACCTCGTATAAAAGTTTGAAGGCCATTTCCTGTGATTTTTTACTTTGTAATGTAATGTTCTGCGATACCAAGAAAAGCAGTGCCATTCTGGTGGAATTCGAGATTGCGCCTCCCATCAGATGGAATGCGTATCAGCAGTATTTGTTGGGCAAGAAATAATAGAAAATAACTTCCTGAGCACTGCAAATCCATAACATAACTTTGATCTCGCTTTCTACTATTACGGAATAAATAAGGTGGTTAAAGGGTGAAAGCTTTGGGATGCTAAACACAGTGGAGGGAGATGGGGTGAAGTGGTGTGGGTTGGTAACTCATGGCATACACAAGTGATATTCTTCTTCTCTAGGTCCACATAGCAACAAATGATTCATTGAATAGGTATGATGTCATTCACTCTTGATCAGCAGACCTACCCGATGGCGCAGTGGTAGCGTCGTCACCTTGTAATCAAGGGATCCCAGGTTCGATTCCCGGTGGAGGAACATAGTGGTTCGGATCCCACTTTAAACTGTAGGTCCAGTCCCAATTAGCCTTACTGTGCATAAAGTGGACTTTAAACACCAAATCAATCAAACTCTTGATCAGCATAACAATAGCTTTACAACCTACAACTAAGAAAGCCATTTCTTGAAACTGGAATAAACTGCGCATTATATATGAGATATAATTGTCACTTTTTCCTATCAAAGAACAGAGTGTGCATTATACATGCGTAAATACGGTATGTTCTTTATCGAAATTGTTATAAATTCAGATTATATTCTTCAACAAGATGATGAATTCCAAAAAAAATTGTAAATTAAACACCACATGTTAGAAAGGTTAAAATCATCTTGAGATGCTCTTTAGTTTTATATTAATTGCTTGGATTTGGAGTCTGACATTAGATGTGAACAGCTCTCTAATATGTAATCTTAGGACTTGAAATTCACAGGTCTGTCGCCAGGCACATCCATTTGCTAAGACGTTGTGAAAATTGATTGCTAATAGCCCTAAACCAGACCTCTTGACCTAAGAACGCGTGCATTATTAGAATTGTAATTCTGAAAAAGAAAAAGAAAAAAGTTTGTTGGTTATGAGGGTTAAGTTTGGTGCTATCAGCATGTTTTAGCAGCTGATTGCTGATTTTCGCAACATGTTAGGAGCTTAATCTGCCTCCAGTCATACCCGAAGTGTGAGGGTTAGTAGTGGAAGCTTAGGTGATAGTGATTAGTAGTTGTTAACAATAATAGTCTGTATAAAAAATGAAAGAAGAATATTTACCAGTCAAAGAATTTGTTCTAAATAATACCAAATCTTTGAGAAGTGTAGTATGATATTGTGTACGAGTACTGTTCATTTGTGCCATTTGTGCAAGATTCTGATTTTTGTTTTCATAACTGTATTTCATATAATTTTCTTGCCTTTCTCTTAGACTATTATATGAATCCATTATGTTTTTTTAGTGAAATTAATTTTGAATATGTGGTTTGTGTTTCTGACAGACTTAAATTACACCTAATGCTCACTATTTCATATCTAGTCTTGTAGTGTTTGTGTCACCCACGATCTATCCACCAGGTCATCATTCACCTTCATTGCTGTGATTAACTTTACAGGTAGAAAAGCAAGGTAAAATAATGGAAAAGAAATAAAAATAGTAGTACTTGACACAAGTTGCCTACATGATTGCTATTATTATTGATGTTTTCAGCTCAGAAAATGGGAATGCTATTCCAGCAGACTATGCAGTTACCCAGCTTGAGGCTTTAACAGTTCTCTGCCATTATTGCCTCCTCGATAGCACTCAGCAGCTGTCACATGCATTCAACCAACCTTTAGTGTCAAGCGGAGGATCCATGCAGATGAGCCTCCCGGGAGCTAACCCTGGGCAAGTTATTAACAATCTCATCCATGTGTTTACTCCGACGCTGCAGCAACAGGTGAGGTACTAATCATAACAAGAGTAAAAATGGAGATAGATTAGAAATATAAATAATCTGTGGTATTACAAATGTTGTTTTGGTCATGGTAGCGTGGGAATGTACTATCATGAACGTTGATATTAAAAAAAGGCAAAAAATTAAAATAAAGTCGAAAAAGTAAAGAAATTTCAATTAATTAGCACACCAGCAGAATAATGTAAGGGAAAATATGAGTTTATTTGAAAATTGAAAACTAAAATTCATAAACTAGAAAAAAAATCTAGATCTTGCACTATTTGCAGCAGGCAGGAAATGAAAAACAGTTCAGAAATGAAAACCTGCAGAGCTGTTCAAATTACTATAGTAGTCATTAAAAATTGCTTGATTTGCTTTGCACTTTCATATGCTTTTAACACCGTAAAATCATTCAGAGACACTTACATGGGATTTTGCATTGTTACAAAATTATTTGTTGTCTTTCAGTCTCTCAATCCAGGAAAGGAGAAGAGCGTACAGATTGATTCACACATACATGCGAGGAGAACAGTCCTAAGCAATCTACCTCGTATTATTGCCAGTGTTGCTACATTGTGGCAAGCCATTATCTCCTGCACTGAAAGGTATATTATACTCTTTCTCATTGCTGTTTTACTAGCCATAAATGTGGTGCCTGTATAGAAAGCTTTTATTTCCAGAGAAATGTATGGTGAATCCTCAATTATATGATCTTCAATGACATGTGGTTAAAATCTTGAAATGCAGGAAAATGTAATACAGTATCTTCTAATATTCATGTTGTATTGGGCGTGGGGCTGAGAGATACTGATGTATCAGTATTGGCCAATATCAGTGGTATCAGTACCAGAAAGTATCGGTTGGAGTTTCACTAATGCTGGCCAATGGCATTTCCGCATAGTCAGAATATCCTAGAAAATATGCAAAATGAATAATTTTCATTATTTTGCAACAACATTGTAGAGAGAAGCAAATTACGAGATGGATTATCTCATGTGAAATTATAAATATTTTAATGCAATGGTATAAGTTTCATTGGAATACTTGCATATTAAAATTAATGAGTATTCTGAACCACTTTAAACCATTACAATTTTCAGGTATCAACATCGGTATCCATACGAATTGATGAGTATCTTGATATTTTATTTTACTGGATAATGTATTAAAATTATAGAGCTTTGGAAAACTTAAGAATTTTCTAGAACTTTGAACAAATGCGTTTTCGGTATTTCCTGTTCTTTCAAAATTATTGGCAAATTTTACAACCTTTCACTTTATTCATGAATTCACAAAAAAATTGTAAAGACACGGAAAACTTGAGCTTGTAATATTAGTAACGATTTTTTTTTTATAATTCCCAATCCTATAATACAGTGTTTTAGAAATATTACAAGAGTGCTATTTAGGGAAGTGGAAAGGGAAAAGCAAGTGGGGAGAAGCAGAGACTTTTGAAGGAATGCACCTCTTACCCTTTCCAAATACCTTTTCCCTATTTTTTTCTGACGGGAGCTAATTTTTGGCCTTTATTGTCTCTGTGGCGATCTTTCACGTTCATTTTTCACTGCATGTTTTCTGATGTTCGTTTGTTAATTGCTTCCTTACAGAGAAAATCAAAACTATGTAATGGGCAGTCCTCGAGTTTTGAAACATCATTTGCTTGAATTTCTGAGCCCAATCTCGTTACACCATGGAAGCAATTTTCTAGCTGCTATTGCTGTGGCGTGGCAAGAGAGAAGAAGTAAGGAATCTGACCCTAAAATGGTGAGTGACTGTAATTCATAAAACTAGTCTTGAAAAACATAAATCATGTCAACACAGAAATATTCAAAGCAGTAATCTTCAGATTAATTTTGATTGAGGAAACACGTTAATTTAAACATACAAACTCACAATATAAGAGAACCCTGTGTGAAAAGTTGCAGAAAAACAACAGTAAATAAAATAACTCAACAAATCAACAAATTTACCAATACGTCAATATATTTTTATAAATACCCTGTAATTTAGTGCAAAATTATGCTGTTTTTACTATTATTGTTATGACTTAAAGAGGAAAGTAAATGTATATATACACATATATTGCATTGCATCTTGTTGTAATCATTAATTAAGAAGGTCGATTATGAGAACTTGTGGAACATTAGCAGCTTTATACAAGATTAGTAGAATATTGACATGTACTTTATCAGTATCTGCACAAATTTCATATCTCCACATTCCTACTCTGTAATTTCAACTTCAACAGCCTTGCATGTATTTATGACAGATCATCATATAAGTTGTTGAGTTGTAGTAAAATGTTGTATAAAAATACATTTTCCGAAGAATCAAACACGATGTATAAATTATAACTTTTTGCCCGTGTGTAGAAAATATAATTGACAATTATGTTGTATAAAAAAGATAAAAGGTAGGAAGGGGTATTTTGTGTTGATTTCAGGTGGAAGGCATTTTGTAAGTTGGTTTATTCATGCCTAACACCTCTTTTTTCATGAGGAATTTAACTTTTTTTGCATGTTGAAGTAATAAAAGCATGAAAATCACTAACTTTAGAATTTTCTTGAAACTTTAATGAATTCGCATAATACAGTCCCTGCCACCTTGTCATGTGTTTTTCAGACAAACAGAAAAAGCACATATGCGAGTGCTTTTCATGAAATAAACACTTTCATACAAAATTGGAATTATTATGTAATGTTATTGAAAGGTACATCAAGATCAAGAAAGTGTAATGGCATATTAATGCACTTATAAGTAATAGATGCAAGTAAAGGTACAATTTGTAAAATCATTAAATCTGAACTTTGAAAATATAGTTGGAAACAAACATTTCTTTTGAAATTAGATGAATGAAGTGTGAAATTTTAATAGTCAATAGGTCCACCTTTAAGTTTCAAGCACATTTGCACACGTTTTCTCATGCTGGGGACCAATTTCTGGCATTCTTGGTGCGTAATCTCATTCCATACTTCGGAGATCTGTTCTCGAAGTTCCTGGACATTCCTTGGCTGGCGTCTGGCTACACGAAGACCAATGGTATTCCATAGGTTTTCTATAGGATTCAGGTCCAGACTTCGTGCTGGCCAAGGCAACAATGGGATTTCCCTCGCTTGAATCAAAGCCATTGTTGCTGCTAACGTGTGGCAAGTCGCATTGTCCTGCTGGAAGATGAAGTACCCGTTGTGGAGCTTCTGGGCGGATGTGAATCCATGGAGCCATGAATAAATCTCAGTATCCCGGTCCCTGCATCAGACATGCATCCACAGATCATGACTGATTGACCCCCTCCCTGAACAGCTTGCACGAGACATTCGGGGAGAAGTTTCTCGGTTGCTGTCCTCCGAACTCTCACTTTTCGGGAGCTGTACAGCACGAATCTCGATTCATCACTGAAAAGGACCTTACCCCAATGTTCCATGGACCAGTTTCTTTTGTTTTTGCATCACTTCACACGATTTCTCTTCTGTACATTGTTGAGCAATGGCTTTTTGAGAGGAGCGTAAGACGCAAGTCCACATTCCCCCAAACGACGCGAAATGGTCATCTTTGAGACCCTTTCATTAGTGGAATCTTCAAATTCCCTCATTATCGCTGGAAGAGGGGCTTTGTTCTTTGACACTCTCACGATAATCCGGTCCTTGCGAACAGACGTTACCCTGGGGCGGCCGCAGCGTGGTTTATCAACCACTGTACCTCGCTGCTTGAATTTGTTTATTGTGTTCGCCACACAGGTTTTACTCACATTCAATGCGGCTGCAATTTCTCTATGAGACCTATTGCATCTGTACATACCAATTATTTGCCATTTCATGGCCGTGGGCACAGATTTTTACCCCATTATCACATAGCTTGCGATTCAAACAGCCTGTTTATTATCAAGCGTAACGAAAAAAAGGTTTGGACTTGCACAATACTGCTACTCTAGATATGTCTTTCTGCACCATCTATTGACACACATTTCAACTATTGACTGATAAAATTTGTTCACTCCAGGGCAGTCGCTGAGGAAGATATTGTTATCTGAAGACCTCTAGTTTTCACTGTATTTTTTTTTATTTTGCGAATTTTAGAAAAAAAATATAAAACGGGAAAAAAAATTTGGATTATTTTTTTTTAAAAAAGCCAAAACCTTCGTTCATGTTCCACAATACTGGAAAAAATTCAGTACTGTCGTAACGACGTCGGTTACGTGTATACACATTCATCTGTACTTCAAAATGCTGGATTTTCAGTTAAGAAATTTATATTACTTCCATGCAATTTCACTCCATATTTGTACCAAAAACTTTCGGTCAGGATTTATTTATATGAAAAAAGTTGATGGTCTTAAACTTTTGGTAGGGTCTGTATAATAAGAACCTGAAAAGTAAAAATCCGAGTCAGGAAAAGTAAATATGTAAATACATACATCTTACATTCCATATTTACTGCAAAATGTTCATCTCTTTCCTTTTTTGTCTTTTTTTATTTACTGCTTCTCTTCTAGCTGAAACACAAAGCCAGTCATTTGAAAACAGTACAAACTTTCTTCATAAAATTATGCAGACTTCCATGAAAGAAGTCGAACAACACTCTCACGCCTAACAATGTATAGATAAGAAAAATCCAGATACCTTACACTACAGTACAATAATTGTTTGCTTAACTAATTTTTACAAATTTGTTTTTAAAATTTTTAACAGGTGCTTCCAGTTAGTAGTCCTGACCAGCAGGTGATGGTATATTTAGTAAGTGCCATTCGAGTGATGCCCATTGATACGTTAGTTCAGACAGTGCACCAAGTGGTGAAACAGCCTCCGCCAATACAAGGAGGCCAGGTGAGTAAGTTTGTGTTTTCATTCATTTTGTTGCTTTTTTTAAAAAATCCCCAATATGGATATCGGTTCAAAATGGTTTATCTTCAATGCAGGATGACCGTTTTCACACTTGTATACTAGAAACAAGTTCATTTTATATATTCATTAAGAATTGGGACTTCAAAAAATAGCATTTAATATTTTTTAAAAAATATTTAGGAATTTTGTAGTTTATACTTATCTGTAGGGATGGGACAGATTAGTTGGTACTCAAATCAGCTAATAATAGACATATCAGTGTATCGGTAAATCAGTAAAATTACCAATAATTTACCAATCCGATATATCTATAAAAATCTTATAATTTAGTGCAATATTGTGCCGTTTTGTTATAATTTTTATTTATCTCCATTCCTTTTTTTTTTGTTTTAAGTAAATGTATAAGTATGCAGCTTCTTTTAATTGCAGTCATCTGGTAACGTACATTTATTAAAGGGGTGACTGAACCATTTATAATTTTGTATCAGTAACCAATGGGTCCCTGGGGGAAAGGGGGGAGAAAAGTCAGCTGAAGCCTGGTGCTGATCACATCACATCACCTCCAAAGTGGCCAAGATCAAGAATGTGTGGGGTCCCACCTCCCACATCTCCTAAATGTGCTTTCATGGCACGGTGCTATATGCATGGAGAACTTCACCTACTTTTACTTTTTCAGTATCAGCCAAAATTTCATGTTGTTCCATCCCTGCTTATCTGAATATTGTTATAGTGTATTTCTATAGTATAAGAAACAGCATAGGCTAAAATTCTAAAGAGTACCATCTGGTTTTAAATATTTTTTTATAAAAGATATGCTGTACTTTGTAAATTTTGCCATCAATCTTTCAATAGGAGATGCCCCTTGAGGTCAGTCTTCTGGAATTCTTCTACACTTACATGAGACAGACAGCAACTGGATCTCAGTTAATTGAGAGCTGGAGCTCACTACTAGGACTACTGCGGGATGGACTCACGCTGACACCATCTGCCCAGTTTCTAATGCTTGCCGTTCTGAACGAATTCGTCCAGAAAGCACCAGTGATGCTGGAAAAGAAAGACCAGCGCGATTTGCAGGACATTACCTCAAAGGTAAAGGATTATGATGCGTGTTTGGTACTATTGCGATGATATAAGACCTATACACGTGTCATGCCCTGGATCATGCACATGCTATATTAGGAGCTAAATCATTAACTGCATGTAAAGAAAATACAAAAATGTAAAAACAGATATATTTTTTTTATGCACACTGTATTCAACATCACTCCAAATATCTGGTTGTGCTATGAAAGCAATAAAATGTTGTTCAAAATGGTTTGCATTGCTATCAAAAATTTTAGTCTTGCAACAGATATCTCTTTGTGATTTCATAATAGTTTTTTCAACATATCTTGTAAATCTATGTTGCATAAAATTGACAGATGTTGAGTATTTCACTTGTTTTTCTAGTTAGTCTTCCATCTAGATAAAGAAAAAATGTGACAAAGATATTTGTGATGGCAACACTCTAGTTTCATATGTTATGACACTTAGTAAAATTCAATGTCTCCTGTGTTTCAACAGCATCTGTGTGATCCTATGGGATCAGTTTCTTTTATTACTATGAACCACTGAACACTTTTGGGTTTAAACTTAGTAGCAGCTTCCAAGTTCTTGTTCTGATTCTAACATCTTTCTTTTCACCAGTGTCAGTGATACAGATTTTTCTTCTTGCTTGAGATTTTTTCTTATCAGAACAAAGTGCAATGCGAACACTTATTTTTACAAAGTTGATGATAAAAATGATTAAATGGTTATTTTACCATATTTTGCATGAAGGTGTGACATTATTGAGTAATGTTGAGAGGAAAATGTAAAAAAAAATCTGAGACAAAAAAAGGTTATATTATGGTTTACTGAGACTCATGAGTATATTTAGGTCAATTTGCAGGAATTTTTATGAAAGTTTTATTCTCATAAAAGTCTTTCAGCATCTTTATCTTTTTTTGAAGGATTTAAATTATTTCATGTAGAAAATGAACATATATGGGAAGATGATAAACTAACTTAATATCCTAGATGCCACAGAGAAGAATGTGTATTGACTGCATTTTATTGAAATGAGAGAGGGGGGAGGGATTTCCTCTCTTCATGCCAATGTCTTTCATATCGAGATGATTGCATCATCTCCATGTAGGAAACTTTATACTTGATGAGTACTTTTCTTGTGTAATTTGCAAATGTTAGAAACTTGTAATTCATGAAGTTCGAGGTATTCATTGCTACAATTTGTTTCCAGTTGGTTGAATCATGTGCGCAGATTGCTGGTGCATGTTTGGAGCAGACAACCTGGTTGAGGCGTAATCTTGCTGTACGAGAGGAAATGCAGCTGGAAGCCAATTCATCTTTGGTTGGAGCAACAAAAGATAAGGACGGATCAGGTGTGATAAAATATCTCATTTTATGTGGAAAGTAATGCATATACCTGCATAAGCAGGTCATGTTCAACACTTACATTGTTGGCAAATTCAAGGACAAAAATTGCAGCTAAAGTTAGGAGTATTTGACAGTAATCTTTTCAGTCTGGGCATCCTATTAAGTATGAAATAAGGATTAGACAGATTTTAATTGATACTTTATCAGTTTTTGTTGATTTAGGCATATTGGTGTAGCTGTGAGTAAAATTTGCTGATGAGTGGTCCGGCATCCAAAGGGTAAAGACAAAATCAATAAAGTGGTGAATGAACCTTATAGGTTCTTCAAGAAACATTTGCAATTTTATATCAGATAAGTACAGTATTTGTTACTGGTTTTAACAAAAGTGTCTTATTTGACAAGCTGAAGCATGAAGTGTACTGATATCAAATACCCTCTGAATTTTACAAAATGCATCATTTTCATTACTTTTTATTCCAAACTTGTTTAGCCAAATGGAATTTTAATATTCTGATAATTCCGTGCGTGAACTGATAAATGTTTTTATCATTAGCTGAGTGTGGAACAGTAGGGTTCCAATGAAGTTATTTTAAGCTGCTGTAATTTTCAAGTAGCATCTGTTCAACTTTTACTAAGATATTCATCCACATACAAACTGATTTGTGTTTTTTTGTTGTTGAACAATTGAAGCTATACTACATTAACTAGAATATACTGAATAAAACTTACATGGTTTAAGATTAAAACATTTTTTTTGTTTAATTACATACCTTGGCATTGGAGAAAGAGTGATATTTTATGTGGAATATCATAATTAATTCGTACTGAATTGTTCATATTTTTTATAGGTTTGCGATCCACACCCTCAGCCACCTCTGTTGCCCAGTATAGTGTTCAGGCCCAGTCGGTTCTTGCTGAACTCCTAGCTCCTCTTCTTGACGTGACGTTTGGCAGCCAAGAGAAGGAGAAAGTGGTCACACTACTCAATTGTGTCATGTACAACATCACTCCATACTTGAAAAATCACAGGTACGTTTTCTAAGTGGTTTGCAGGTGCTCTGTTCTTGAATGCACAAGCTTTGCATAGGGGTGCTATGTATGGATTGTATTAACGGTTACTGTCAATTTATGTATCTAATTCTATTGCATATATGTATTGCATTAATTATATGTTCAGCAGAAAGCTTTTAAATAGTTATCATCTGATATTGATCTTAACTAATGGCATATGACAGTTTTACAGAGCCTAATTATTAGAGGCACATAATTTTGGTAAATAAAAAAAGCAAAATTTTTGTACAAAAAAGGAGTCAGTTTTGTGTTCAAAAGCGGTAAA
This sequence comes from Lepisma saccharinum, assembly GCF_977018435.1. NCBI lineage: Eukaryota > Metazoa > Arthropoda > Insecta > Zygentoma > Lepismatidae > Lepisma > Lepisma saccharinum. The sequence continues at coordinate 61,620,383 of NC_139234.1, read as the reverse complement.
GAAAATTAAATTTTGGTATTATAGCAGTGAAATATTGGATCAAAAGCGATATAAGAAATGATATTTTGATTTTGAAATTGTGACTAATCCTAAATTTGTTTTAAAAACTGCACTTATTACACAAATAGACATATCCCTTCTAATAGCACATACTATGTAGTAACCAGAGTATTTAGTTCATATACGTATATACCTCCTGTATAAAGAAGTCCATTTTTGCTTCTCAAATATTACAGCAGAATTAATCAATTTTCCATGAATTGCATAACTCAGGGTAATTCAAACTACAGAATGTGTCACATCGGTAAATAAACTCTAAATTTTGTGTTTGTATTTCACATTTTGCAGTTCATTTTGCATAATTTCGTGACAAAACAGTGTAGGAAAATGCACCTCATGCCTTACAGAAACATGAAAAATTACGAATACAATATGTTATTTCACATTTTCCATTTTCATCAAAAATGAAATATGCATGCCTCTACTAATTATTCATAAATTTTGTTAAGTTTGTAGTTTCATTACTTGTCTGCCAAAATTGTGCAGCAACAGTGGATTTAAATTATCAAATTGGAGTACCTAAACCTATCAAGGTGGACCCCCATTTTACATTCCTAAATTTTATATTTTCCTACATTTTAAGTTTTGTTTCAGCTTGGCCCCTTGAAAAATGTAAATCTAGGTTCCACTGTTATTTCAAAGTAGAACTCTCAATGATTGATATGGTATATAGTTGCAGTTGATTACTTTGTGTGTGCGTGTGTGAGATGCATGCATGCTTGAGCATATACACGCACATACACTGTTCAAGCATCGTTGCCAGTAATGATGGGAATTGATAAATGTATCAGAATTATTAATGATTTACCCCTGCTTTAAACATTAATTTGTAGTACCTATCAATGTAATTTTTGTTCATGCTTCTTAATGTCAGCGTGATGTAATCCTGCATAAGGCAAGATAAAAATACATTGAAGAAATGTCAAACTGATTAGTGTGCAGTTTATTTAAATTAGCTAATAAATTGAAAGGTGGCTTCACTCCTCTTGATATCTTGCAATAGTTCAGTAATTTGTTCTTGTCTGTACAATATTAATGTTTACCACAACCGAACATACTGTTCCTTTCAGTCGGCGTAATGTTGCTAGCTTCCATGCCTGTTCGCAGCTGCTGGCTAACATGAGTGGATACCAGTATACAAGGAAAGCTTGGCGTCGAGATGTGTTTGATCTTCTCCTTGATCCATCACTTTTTCAGATGGAGCCACCTTGTTTGCCATATTGGAGGACCATTATAGACAATCTAATGACGCATGATACTACAACATTCCGAGATTTAATGTGTGAGTTTATATTATAGCATGTTACTTTAATTTCTTGCCGAATTCAGGCCTCCCCAATGTCATAATGGTAACACTGTCCCCTTGTAATCAAGGGGTCCCAGGTTGCATTTTATTGGAGGATGGGTTGGATCCCACTTTAAACTGTAAGTCCAGTCCTAATTATCTGAGCAAATAGTGGATGTAAAAACAAAATGAATTTAAAAAAAAAATCTTGAGTTCCTGCACAGCAAAAAAAAATGACAAGAGTGCAAATTAATTTTTGAATAACACAGAAGCATGTGAGGATGTGACTAATTTTCATTTATTTTTTCTTAACTCTGAATGGTGCATTTTATGTAGCAGTACATTAACTGACACCCTACACAAATGTAAACAACAAGCAGAAAAGTTTGCCCACTTCTACGACAGAGTGGTGAAAACAGCATGCAACGACACCAGGTTTCCTGGGAGGGCCTAGGTGTTCTTTACGAGTGTCCTTTCTTCATTTTCATCAAATCATCACTCATCTTTTTGATTAGCCAGGAGTGGAAGAAAAGCAAAGTAAAATAAACGAAATCAGTCAATTAGAGCAGAAAAGTTTGAAAGACCTGTCCATAAACCCTTCGAAATGCTCTTACATAACAATTTCATTGAAACAAGACATTCTAGAAAGTAATTATACACTCACCGACATCCCTCTAGGAAAAGAAGCACAAAACAGAGATCTAGGTATCCTCATAGATTCTAAACTAACTTTCGAAAATCACATATCAACCATCACAAAAAAGGCAATGTGTATGCTAGGCTTACTTTACAGATTCACCAAAATCCGTAATCTGAAAGCACTTTCCATTTACTTCAAAACATTTGTGTCCCTCATTCTAGAATACTGTTCACCAATCTGGAACATGGCTGCCCCTTCTCCTACCTCCAAGATCGACAGTGTTCTCAGCTTTTTCCTCTCCATCGTTCGATATAGAGTGCCAGCCCTGAGACACCTGCCTAAGAGAGATCTGCTTGTAAACTTAAACATAAATACTCCAGAATCACGTAGATACGTTGCAGATACGCCCGACCCTGTGGCCGAGTGGTTAGCACATCGCACTGCTTTGCCAAGGGTCCCGGGTTTGAATCCCGGTCGGGCTTGGTTGTTTGTGAATGTCCATTCATCAATTTCATCATTTCATCACTCATCCCCATCTTCGCAAATTAGCCTAGAGGCACAAAACGCGAAGTAAAATAAACTAAATCAATCAATCAATACGTTGCAGATATGAATTTACTACATAAGATCATTAATGAAAACCTAAGATGCAGCATCCCACTCCACGAACTCTCTCTCAGAGTGCCTAGACATAAAACACGAAGCAAGGAAACTTTCCACACTGCAACTCGCAGACTCTCACTCATACAACGTTCATTATTCCATAGGCTACCGAACCAATTCAACATAAATCTCAAACCAAGTAGATATATTCAGTTCATATTCGTCTTTTATCACCAACTTGAAAAAAATTGTACATAGTAATGCATTGTGAAAATAACCTGTTTACCTTGGTACTGTCTTGGCTTGTTTATATTTATATTTTTTTTATTTTATCTTGTTTTGTGTGTTTTTTAACACTAGTGAACTGTTTTAATATTGTTTCTTTCCGGTTTAAAATGGCTTCTGCTGTACTGGAAATTTCAATAAATAAATAAATAAATTAGCTATGAATACAGTTTTGTTACACTAGTGTCACTATCAAACATTATGGCAGATGGATTAACTGTGGTCTTGCTAATTACGTACCTCATTGCCAAACACCACTCCAGGTATCAGTCCGGCATATGTATACTTATGTGGTTAATTGTCAGTTCCAAATGTTTTCTCAATCATATCATTACCCAAACCACTGGTGTATGCAGGGGGAGGGGGGGAGCAGATGGGGCAAGTCTTTCCCAGAATTTTGAGATAAACAGTATTTCAAATTAATGCAGTAAAAATTTAAAAAGAATGTTCAAAATGGTATTTAAGAAATATTTTATTGTGCATTCTGCCTGCCCTCTGAAAAAAAAAAAACCTTCATATGCTAGTGACACCAACAAACAGACAGGTTTGCATCTGTCTATGTGAGACATGTCAGAGCTGTAGAATAGTCTATAGTTTGATCATTTCTTTAAATTGCCAGTGCTGATATAAAATGCTTCCGAATTATAGGGTGACAAGGATGGCCAGAACAAAATTTGAACACACTAACAAAATTGTTGCAGAGTCCCTCCAAAATTAGTAATAATTCTGCATGTCATGATAACAAAAATAATTTACCTTTTCTCTGCAAGTAGCAAATATATGGAACAAACATCAACATTTTGGTGAGAGTTTTTTCCTACTTGATTTACTTATGAGTAGGGAGCGGAAGTTGATGACCTAAAAAATATAGGTATATGACCTATAGAATGTCCTAAAAAATGGGGGAAAATGGCGTAAAAAATTCAAAAAATGACCATTAAATTTGTTAGTTTCAGGTTAAAAATTGAAATGCAAAGGATGCAATCTTGTTTTTATTTTAAAAAAAATAAAAAAAAAGGCACCACATGCACATTCAATTAACATATGCAACGAGGATTTCCAATGGAATCAACCGAATAATTTTAAAACCATTTAATGAAAAAGTCGCATAGACTAAATGAATTGGTGTAAAATGCATTAATTTCCTGCATCTTTCCCTGGTGATTTAGTGTGGTGTGTTTCTGTGGCACTGTAAAGAAAAATAAATAAGACAATTTTTGTTTAGAAATTTAACAAATTGTATTAAAAATAGGGAATCCAAAATCAGGGATGCATCCGGGAAAGGGTTCATAGACATCCCCCTCCCCTCCCAGAAAAAAGTACGTTGGAAAAGTAATTTTTAACATCAGAAATTGTTTGAAATATCTGAGTGTGCCCCAGACGAGCACCTGGATTGTTTCCCTGGACACAACAAAGACTGTCACCAGTTCAGCATTTCTTTTGCTCGTAAATTGCAATCCTGCGAGATATATATATATATATATATATATATATATATATATATATATATATATATATATATATATATATATATATATAGGCCTATGTTCACCTTGGTGAAAAGACTCAAGAATATTACCAAAATGAAAGAAGTGACAAAATATGACGAAACAATACACCGTATATTGCGAAAAGTGATGGAAAAATGCCTAAAATCGGGGAAAATGACCTAAAACCTGAAAATTGGCAAAAAATGCACTTTAAAATTACCTTTTTTGGGTTCTAGATGAAGTGTAATATTGTGTATATTTAATGGGCATCGTGTCCGTGATGTCAGAAAAAAAATGACATTTCATCAACTTCTGCTCCCTACTTATGAGCAATTATTAATGTATGTATTGTATGTTTGTATTGCTTTCCTACCTCTCTAGGTTGTGAATGAATGGTAGATAGTTAGGAACAAACACATTGAAATATTTGTTCTGTGATCCAGGTTTGAAGCATGGAACACAATGGCATAGTGGTATAATCAAAGGGCCCTGACTTTGATACCAGGTAGAGGCATACATTGGTTTAGATCCCAATTTAAACTGGAAGTCTAGTCCCGATTAGCCTATCTGTGCATAAAGGGTACTTAAAATGAAACTCAAGTGAACCATAGAACCCTGTAATCATAAACTAAATGTATATTACGTATTACATGTAAAAAGTGAAAAAATATGTTATGAAATGAACCTTGAATTTTTTTACTATTTTTATAATGGGTTACTCAATTTTGATTGTATCAAAATGCAGAGAGGGAGAGAGAGTGCTTATTTACGTAAATATCCAAATCCTGTTGATCATTAATGTTCATAACTCTTCCTCACTGGTACAGTGATCAACACATTCTGCTACAAAGCAAGTAGCCTGGGTGTAAATCCTATTAAAGACATAGATCCTTTATTATTGTTGTTACATGAATTAGCCATTCATCTTCATCATTGCAATTAACCGAAAGAGGTAGAAAAAGTCAAATACATTGCAATAATGCTTTCTTCCTCCTTTTGCAGCTCGTGTTTCTGTGGCTCAGAGTGGATCTTTGAGCCTGTTCTCCAGCCGAGAACAGGAATATGAGCAGAGAGCTCAGCTGTTGAAGCGACTTGCATTTGTTATCTTCTGCAGTGAAATGGACCAGTATCAGAAGCTCATGCCGGAAATCCAAGGTAATTTTGGTGAATACAGATTGATACTGATTACTGGGGATAGGATTGTCATGACTGCAATCTTTTCTGTAAATGCCTGAAATTGTATATATAAATTCAAGTTGTGTAAAAAAAAAAATTTAAGGTGCTTTTTTTTTGGCCATGTATATGCATATTTTAACAATTTTTCAATCATATTCAGCACATTTTTTGCAAACAGAACTTTAAAACACAGTAATCAAATTCTTATTTTTGTGTCAAAGTAGTTACACATGGTTCCCATGTATTTTTGTGTCATCTTTAATGACTTGTGTGCCTTCATTGATGGTTGGTTATACAAATATTTGTGGAAATTTTTGAAATGACAGCAATACCTTGTTTATACCTATTCTTTTACACCTTGCTTATGTAACTGTCAATTGCATTCCAAGTTCTACACCCTTCCTTACATGTTTGCCTTCTAGAACGCCTTGCAGAGAGCCTACGTTTGCCTCAGGTTGTTCCATCAGTACAGGCTCAAGTGTTTTTGTGTTTCCGAGTCCTGTTGCTTCGTATGTCGCCACAACATGTGACTTCACTGTGGCCTATCATCATCAGCGAAATGGTACAGGTGTTCCTACATATAGAACAAGAATTTAACACCGATACTGAGGAGTTCAGGTATTTATTTTATTAATACCGGTGCCATTTTGATTAATACTGATTGTCTTGTGTGAAAATTTTCTATCAATAGGTGTGGCATTTCTCTGATGTAAAAGTACATGTCCTTATCCCCTGGTTTGTGTCTAACTCGTAATTTCATAACACTTTTACGACATGCTTTTTAAATGTGGAAAAATCTTTATTTTCTCAGTCATTTATGTTTGTGGACTAATAACTGTACATTTGTCTTAATTTGTTGTAAACACAAAACAAAGGTTCATATGCTTAATTATGTTATCTTTCACTCTGTTTCAATTTTGCAAGACTTTAATGGCCTGCTTGATTTCAGTTTTAATAGTTGGGCATCATTTATCATGTGCTATAAATTCCCCTGGATGTCAGGTTGTATTTAACTTAATATGCTAGATTTGATGCTGTGATAATTATGCTCCAGTTATTTTTATAGGGACAGAGAGGCGGGAGGGAAGAGAGAGCAATATTAATCACAGCCCCTCTCTGATAGGGCCAGACCTAAATTTCAATCATTATACTAGGGCTCCAATTAAGTCATGGAATTTCTTTTATAAGCAAATATAGATGGAAATGAAGGGTTTGTTGACTGCACTAGACATCTAACAATGCAGATAAGGCATAACTTATGCCACATGCCATCATTTCACTAATAAAGTCCATTTTTGGCATATACTTACTATTTTCCTCTAGTGTTCACATCATGTGGCATAGAGAGGAGTTGCTAGCCAGAGATGGAGTTGGAAGGAGTGACAGGGCACTGCATCGTCTTTTACCATTATAACCTTTTTTAACCTAACTTACCTTCAAATGTTTTAAACTTAGACTATTCTTGTCTTATTTCCTGATGAAGGTTGATATGGTATTTTTTTTAAGTAGTCCCCATCAAGTTGTATGCACTTGTCTGCCAGTCCTGGAAGACATACTGGAACCAATCTTTTGAACTGCCTCCGCCTTCTTCAGAATGGCCTTTGATGAGTCCTGCAGCTCCAATTTCAGACAAGGGAGGGAGGAAAGAAAGAAAGAAAAATAGAGAAAAAAAAAACATGGAGCAAGATCTGGGCTGTATGGAGGGTGCAGGACACATTCAATGTTTTATCGAGCCAGATATTGTGCAACAACGTTGGAAACATGAAGGTGTGGATTATCCTGGTGTAGGCACCAACCAGATGGATGCAGCTCAGGGCATTTTCAACAGATGTGTTCAGCCAGGGTCTTCAAAACTGCCACGTAATACTGCCAAGTAAGTGGGGGCACTACATGTTGGTAGACCATTCCACGGTAGTCGAAGAAGGAAATCACCATTACCTTATTCGCCAACGGAACAGCTTTGGCTTTCTTTGGCGTCGGAGAACTGGGTGATTTCTAGACTGTGCTCACCTGTTTGCTTTCGGGATCATAGTGGTGAAGCCAACTCTCGTCACCACTTATGATGGAATTCAAGTAGGCCTCGCCATGCTCCGGTACCAGATGTTAAGCTTCCGACACACCTCAACTTTCACCTGCTTCTGTTCGGGCATTAGCAATCTCGGCACCCATCTTGCACATACGCATCTCATGTGCAAGCGATGGTGCAGAATGGTGAATGCACTACCATGGGAAATGTGTAACATGTCTGCCAGTTCATCTATTGTTATTCGGCAGCTGTGTTAAACATGATCTTGTTCGCTGCGGTGGCAGGAGCATCCGGACTGCCCTGCTTTGTGGTCGAAACAGGGCCCCCCTTAATCTGTTTGAACCACCAAAATGCTGTTGATTGTGGAAGGACATCTTCGCCGTATGCCTGCTGCAACATTTCGTATGCTTCCGTTGTGGATTTCTGCAGATGGACACAAAATTTCAAAGCCACGTACTGTTCCTCACGAACAGACTCCATTTTCCATATGCAACTTCTGACTATTCGTATTTTGCTTGCACAGCATTGCCAGACGTATGTGCATACGTGCTTGCAATTTTATCTGCTGATTCCACGAGACATTTTCTTCTCACGCAAATTTGTTTCACTGTTGCATGTTCACTGTGGATAATTAAAATAAAATCATTCTCACTCTTTTTTGACTAGTCCTTGTAGTAAGAACATGCCAAAGCTGGACTTCATTACTTAATCTAACAATGCTCTTCCATGTTGTGTGGTTTCTACGATTTCTACAGAAGAGCATACAAATTACACAGATACATGGCAACATTTTTGTGTCTATTTTTCTCCTGATGCAAAAAAAGAAACAAAGAAAGAAAGAAAAAAATTATCACCAAACTTTGTTGGTGCACAAATAATTTACCTCAAAACACTGAGAAGAAATGCAGCTGTACTTATAAATTTTGCCAATGTTGCTTCTCTCCTCAAAATTTATTTTAAGTCCGTGGTACTGAACTTGGTCCAAGGCTTTCACATTTAAGACTATCAAAATACACACAATTGGGTTACAGTAAGTTAAAATATGCCCTAGAGGTCTGAAAATTTACTTAAGAATGTCCAGAAAACTTGGTTATGGGAATTTAATGTGAAAATGAGTGGAAACCCTGAGCAGGAAATGCACAATTGAGGTGTTAATGTTGAAAAGAGAAGAAGAAAACGTTGCATCTTTCATTTTAAACATGTTCTAGCTTTACTTAATGCCTTTCAAGAAGTTCTTTTTTCATCTCAGAGAGAAAATTTGAGAATATCTGAAAATGTCAATGAAAATAAAGTATTTGTGGAGATATGTTTAGTTTATTGTTACAGTGGTAACAACAAGATTGCCTTTTTTCACCAGTTCTCTATATCTTTCATGAACTTGGTACATGCTCTTTCTGGAACAGGTATGCTGTAATTTTGTAATCCATAAAAACCTCATGATTTGATGTAATTCATTTTAAACCACTATTTAAGTATGGTCCAAATACTATTGAAAAGTTAAGTAAAAAGAAAGAAAGAAAGTAGGTGGGAAAGTATTATAGTGTTTAATTATTTACATTACAGGTAAATGGACCATATTAGTGGTGACATCACAGCAAACGACGGAGCATGATTGGAGTCCAAACAAATGTTTTTGTCTATTTAGAAGCATAGAATTTTCTATTGGAAGGGGTTGCTTTAATGATTGTGACAGCTGTTATGAAACAAAATTGTGTGTATATATATACATCCATAAAAATTGAGTTTTCGGCTAAAGCATCTATGTATCACACGTATTTTACAGAGAATAAGGTAATAAGAAAATAATGCATTTTTAAAGAAAATCTAGGCATTCTAGTTCAGCAGAAGCCGGCCCGAAGCTCAGTTGATCTCAAGTGTAGTCATGCTGCTGCTATGGATGATGGGAAACCAGCAGCCTCACGTGACTACAGCGACACTTCCCATTAGCTACAATTCCGGATTGGATGTTGTTAGGAGCATTCGCTTTACTCTATTTCCTACACAATTTATTCTTTACATTCTCATCTGTAAGGTATGTTTTATATATAGACATATTCTTCGAAATCTCATCTTTACATCGATGTACGATACGCATCACAATTTAGTTTCATAACTGCTGTAACAATTCTTAAAGCTACCCTTCCGATGGAAAATTCAATGGTTTTGAGTAGGCTAAAACCAAGTGATCTACTTTGTTTGGACTCAAGTCTTGTCACACTAACACGGTCCATTACTACAGAATATAGTTTTTTTCGTATCTCGCAGATGTCATTAATTAAACATTATATGTATTAATTTAATCTCTAAATCACTCAAGATGCATGAATCTTCAATGCTGCACAGTTCCTAATGCTAAGTGTCAAAAATAAATTTCCTGTTAAAATACACCCATATATTCACAATGAACTAACTGTGTAATGGTATCCTTGTTAATAACAGTACAAGTAACTAATATTTTATGTGACACTTGTTTGTTATTTACCTACTCTGGGCATTATTCTGTTTTTTGGACACTTTATATTTTTGCTATTAACATGTGATAAAACATTTAATATAAACGTTATTTTTTTTCCTTTTCACCTCCACCTTGGTTCATAATCTGTGGTGATGGGCAATAGGCGTCATAGCAGGTAAATTAATATAAGAAATTTTTCTCAACTATTGCATGCTTTCTGGCAGAATGACTATGCGAATTTTAGGTGATGGATGGCCATGGAGTTTTCCAGTACTCTGTCAGTGCTTTCCTTATTTTCTTTCTGCTTGCTACAGTTGGTCATATTGAATATTCCTTTAGTGATGGGTTCTGTTTTATCCTTTAAATGTCACAAAAGCATTCAAAATAGTGTGGTAACGTTTATATTGAGCTTATATAATTGGGACTGGACCAACAGTCAGACCTAGTACCACTATGTGCCCTCACTGAGAATCAAACAACTTGTAACTTATTGATTTCAAGGTAACAGTGTTTACCACTATCAGGATGATTGAAAGACACCACACAACTTTTAAAAAATATTTATTAAACAAGTTTACATTTTTAAAAGAAAAATGGAGAACGTGTCCCTGAAAATTCATTATTGTGCAAAAATGCTGTATTTCCACTAGAGTAGGCAGTTGCAATGGCAGTGCTAAGATTGAGGCCAGGCGTGACACCTCCCCGAAGAAAAAATTGCTGGCAGATTTTCTCACCTATGTAAATATTCTAGTCTTGTTACTGGGCATTTGAACGCTTAATGTTGGCTATCAGAAAGAATTAGTAACTTGAGATTAGTGTATTAACATGTTAAGCAGTGAGAAACATTGCAGAATGTTGGTAGTATTTGGATATAACATTGCCAGATTGGAAAGATAAATGTTTCAAAGTTTATATCGAACAGTAATTTGTCTACCATTTAGTTCTATAATCAATGTTTCAGTGAGATACCAATAGTGCACCATAGATATACAAGATATTGAGGATGGACCGATACAAAATATTTCTCATTTACCAATAAAGTATTGGCATAAAATTGCAAATGTTTCTTGAAGAACACAAATGGTTCATTATCCTCCAGAATTAATGTATTAAACCTAGTGATTGCAATGGCTTCATATTTAGACATTCATTTTACAAAACTGGGACATATGGATTACATGTGTATATCCATAAATATAATAACAAAAAGACAGATTTTAAATTACAGACTATTATTTAAGGATATGTCTGATCGATAGTGGTAATTTTATCAATAAACCAATACCACCAATTTGTCTATATAGGCCGATATTGATTATCTGTTCCATCACTACAAGATATATTACTTACTTCATTTTGGATGGAGTGTTTTTTTGGAATCTGTTAGTGTATAGTGTATGTTATTCAAGAAAAGAAAGTTTTCCAACATATGGATTTAATACAATATTGTGAACATTCCAATTCATACGAGTGTGAACAGTCTTAATTTTCCAATTGATAGTTTTTATTTTTAGTTTAGCATTACTCTATGCAGGTGTTGGTTGTAGATGCACTGATAGATAGTTTCCTTCTTCACCACTGCACTAAAATGCATTTCTTTCCTTCCAGCTGAACACTAAAATGCACTCATTTGATATTCTCTTCTGCATTTAACATGTATGCTTATGTACGTTGTGACATACAGCTTGTCAGCACTTATTGAAATTTCTTTGCCCGTAGTGGAAGTATTGTTATTAATGTGATGTTATTTCTGTACAGTTTGTAGCATTTGTTTTGTTTTCTAATACTATATGCCTTTAAATTTGCATTGTGTGTACATATAGAGGTTGTTTTGCACTGTAAACAATTATTTTTGCAACTGAATTAATTAAATCAAATTGAGTTAAATTTGATTTTGTATTATTATTTTAAGATAATGATTGCTAAATTATTCAGAATTGTATATAAAGTTATGTCATTGTTTCATGTGTAGTGTGTATATTTTATTATTTTGTGTGGTTGTGTTAAATCCCAGGTAGCATGTGAATGTTGTTTTGCATTTGTTCTGTACCCTGTTTCATTGTTAATCGCTTTAAACCTAGAATGATTGGTAAATGGCATAAAAATAACAAAATACTACGTATTTTTATGTGTTTTTTAATGTTCTGGTACAATAGTATGCAAAGATAATAGCAACCAAATTGTCAATCATTAATTTTGTTATTTTTTCTTCTACTTCCTATGTTGTTACAGGGAATGGAATTATGCTTATGTTCAAGCAGATGTTGTCCTCTGCTTATTGGTGGTTTTACTTTGTGACCCTCACATTGCAGAAAATAGATTGAATGATGTTATCCTTGCAGTAGGCTGTACCAAAAATGTGTGTAGATCTTATACTGGTATTGGTACTCCAGTATAATCATTGATGGGGATGTTTCCATTATAATAGAACTTTTGGTTTTGTTAATGTGGCCTGCCTCTGTGACAACTGACCGGAAACTCAATCAGAAATTTGCCCATCGATCCGAACTGAAAGCTTGAAAAGGAGTAGGATTGTTCGCAAGGGCACGAACTCTTACACCTGGCTGTCCAGAGAAAGGAAGAATATTTGCCCCCCCCCCCCCATGTCTATCCCCACCTTCTTCACTTCTTCCCACTACACTGCACTTGCATCACCACTATCTTCATTCTTCTTCATCTTCCCCCCTTCCTCTTCTGGTTCTTCTCGATCATCTTCTGGCACACCCTGTATATCATCTGAACCACCCTGTATATCTTCAACTTCTGTTTCATTCCCTGTGTCAAACCCCTCCTCCTACAAGTCCCGAATTTCTCCTGGCCGAAGAGATGCCATCACAAAAGACTCTTTCTTCTCACGACAAGGTTTCAAAAGCACTCACATTCATAGCCCGATAACAAGAGAATGATTTGTGCAGCCAAACTCTTTGCCTGCAAGTGCCCACGCCTCTCCCCTCCCCCAAAGACTGTAGCCACCTGTGCGGCACAGATGCCGCGAAAAACACTCGAATAACGCTATACAGAAAGGCTTCCTCCCACTTCCCCGCCTGTTGCTAAGTGGAAAACACAGAACAAACAAAGCTCTGATCCCTTTCTTCCTTCCAAAGCCACTTTTACTGCGTAGAAATGACACTTGTTTAGAACTTGAAAGACGGGGCCCTTTAACTCATAAAGCCTTGAAAAACACATGCACTTTTCTTGTGTCTTTAACAATCTGCCTGGCGACACGACAATGACGTCAGAGTCTGCCCAGTGATGACGGCAGATGTGAGGTGGATGCTTGGAGATTAAATCCAAAAAGATTCTGTGTTTTTTTAATTGGTTTCCTTTTTATTGAACATTTATTACGAAGATATGTGTTTGCCGAAATATTTGTCAACCATCCTTCAGTCACTTTTGTCATCTGGAGGCTCCGCCTCGAAAGGGTTAAGTAGCATACTACTAGACTAGGTACTTATCGTCACCTATCATATTTTTTAGTAGTGCTTTTTTTTCTTCTGACAGAGTTTTTTTTTGGGGAAGAGTATAAATCTTTGAGATAAAAAGACACAACCTGAACTCTGTATGGTATATAGTTTTCCTTTCCAAATTTTTTGTGCAGCACCGTGTATTTTAAAAGTGCATGCCTGAGATGATTATGTGCAGAAGAGGTTACTGTCCATTAACATTAATCAAAACTATGGCTTTGTGTACACGTGTCATTCGGCAGTGCTTGTTACAAACAAGTGAAGTGGGTAATTTTTTTTTGTCTCCATAATTGTTTATAAACATATCTATATGGTATATTATTCAGTCACAGGGAACAGCAATATAGTAATCATGATTGTTACTTTCCTCTGAGAGAGACTTCTTTTTTAAATAGGGAGACAGAAGAAATTAGCTTCTCAGAGTCTGTTCATCCTGCAGTGCATTTTGGGTACCGTTTTGGTATGTAAGTACTCCTGAGTATTAGTGGAGTAGAAGTTGTTAGTGGATTAGCATTGGGGAGAACATGCTTCGCAAAACAGCTATGTAATTGAATTTCTGAAACTGAAAGGATTCAGATTGCTGTAGAGACTTTGAAAATGCATTATTTTAAAATTTCCATGTAGATTGTAGTTCTGGTATTAAAGTTTGGTAGAATTTGTGAAGTCAATGAAGTTAGTTTTAGTGTCATGTGCATTTATATGGACTTTTTTTTTCAGTTCTCATATTAGACTTCTTTCTGCTCTGGATTCTTCGTGGGTGGTGAACAGCAACAATGGACTACATGCACATGGACACCCAGCATGGCTGCAACTTCAACTCGCCACATGTAAACTTCTTGATCTAGCCCTTCTCCTACCAGCGCATAGACTACCACAGTTCCAAATGTAAGTTCTATTTCTTTTATAATCAGTTTCTTTTGTTATTATATGATGACGATGAGTTAAAATTTTTGGGTACATATGGCCATTTTGCTCCCTTCTAAGTATACCAGTAAAAACCCTCTTATCTAAAATTCTTACCTTAAAGTTAAAAAAGGGGTGTAAAGAGCCCCTTGAAAAAGGTTAGAAGTGCAAGGACCTGCACAGGACAAACACAACACATTAAAAGATAAGCACACACTAAAAGACCTCCTCACAGACAGTGGAAGAGACCCATCCTTCCGAAAAGTGAAAACAATTGCTAAAACACTGTCTATTTCCCCCAACATGGATGATAAAGCATTGGGAAGGGTCCAGCACCTGAACCAATGGCCATTGGTGAGACACCTTCGTCCATTTTTGTAATTATACAGGGTGGCATTTTAATGGCACCCGCGGACCACAGAAACATGTAGAATATATCAAAACAAACGAGTTTTCATTGTTCGGTGCTACAAAAAAGAAAAGTCCATTTTGCCTCCTTTATGTTGGAGTAGTGGTAGTGGGCCGGCACCGCACCCGAAAGTGGGGCTCGGTGGGGCTTGCCTTAATGGATTTGTCTCGTAAGGCATGAGCCCCATTTTCTGGCAGTGTTGCCAGCTGCTTACTCGAAAAATCACCAAGGTTTTTTTTGGGTCTAATGTAGCCTAAAACAAGGAGCTGGCAATCTTGCTTGAGGCTCGCCTTAATGGATTTCTCTTGTAAGGCATAAGCCTTATTTTCTCGCAGTGTTGCTAATATTTTACTCGAAAAAAATCACCAAGGTTTTTTTTCGGTCTAACGTAGCCTAAAGCAAGGAGCTGGCAATTTTGCTTGAGGCTTGTGTTACAGGGCATAAAGCAAGGTTGCCAACCTGGTGGTTTTACCATAGCTTTTTTACAAAAAAAGAGAGAGGAGAGAGAGAGAGGGAAGAGATAAACAACCGACAGTTTACTTACAACTTTTTTTGGTGTAACCTAACCTCAAGCAAGGAGCTGGCAACTTGCTTGAGGGTTGGCTTACAGTACATAAAGCAATTTTTGCCAACCTACATATATACTGGGCAAGGAGAGTTGGTACTGCCGTAAAAGAGAGAGGTGGGTGGGTGGATGGCAACACAAGCGCGCGCGCGCGCGTGCGTGTGTGTGTATAATATGTAGCATTATTAACTAGAGTGTGTTGGCAATTTACTTCCAACTAAAAAAAATAGAGATGCCGACGTTGCTGTAAGATGAAGAGAGAGAGAGATTTACGGCCGGCAACAGTAATGAGCGAATGCGCCATATCGTAATTTTCCAACTCCGGTATATCGTGATTTTTGTAAACCTCTCTCGGGGGAACGATGTGCCACACACACACGTACGCGCGCGCGCCGTATTCTTAAATAACTAACAAGAACAATGAATCTTTTTGGCTTCCGCAAACAGATCAACATGGAGACTGCACCGCCAAATTTCAATAACCTCTTATCTTCCGTGTTATCTAAACTCAATGGTTTACTGATCGTTCACCTCAACAGCATTTGGACGAAACTGAATGACGATGTGGGCAAGATGTTTTATGTTTTTAATAACAATTTATATTTCTACGAAATTCCGATCGACGGGAAACTTCAAATCACCGTGAATCCGGTGAACGCAGGCGAAATCAAAATTTCTACCGGCAAGAACATTTTTCGAATCAAGCACGACAAGATGCTTTCTAACATTACGTACGATGTTTCCGCAGGAGATTACCTGTACGTGGAACTCCTCGGAGATTACGACAAACTTATTCCTCTCTTCGTAGAATTACGAATTGTTTATCCTATTATAAATAACCGTTAACCAAAAATGCCTAACGACATTTTCGGCAACACCAAGCGTGTAGACCATGCAGAAGAGATTCTCATGTTGGATATTCGAGTTAAGAAGTTGAGGACCGATTTGATCGCTTTGCAGGAGACCTTAAACAAAAGTTTAGAGTCGGAAATCGCCACGCTCCAAACGCAATGTCTCGACCCCATTCTGAAAATCGATTCCGAACTGAAGACGCTGATAAAAAATTATGTCGACGTACCTTCTTACGACAGCGTTCAAAATATACAGTTGAGCGTGGATTCGCTTCAAAATGATTTGGCCAAATTACAGCAATTTCAATCGAAAAATGAAGATTTGGAAAAATTGAAACTCGAAATCGAAGAACGAACTTCCGCAATCGAAAAGAATTTCTCTGAACTTCAAACCGTCGTGAACGATATAGACGCAGAACGCTTGCACGTCGTCGTTTCCAAATTACAAGAAGAATTCACCGGCACGTTGGAAGAAATTAAATCCAAGTTGCAGACTTTGGAAGATACCATGACGAACCTACCATCGTCGGACGAACTGCAGGTTATCGGCAAAAGCGTCGCGAACATAAAAATTCAATTGGAGGCATATCGAGATTTCGAACACATTCAAACCACCATCGCTACGCTTCAGGCGTCTCTGGAATTGATCAACGAAGAAATTAAAAATATTCATGCTGAAGCGAGAGCGTTGACGAGCATTCAAGACACGTTGAGCACGGTTCAGCAGAAGATCGAATATTTAGAAAATTTGAACGTGGAAACGAATCTCGCTCATTTTCATCACGTACTCGACAACATACAGGGTGACTTGGAATCGTTACGGACGAGCGTGCCTTCGAGCGAAGATTTGGAAAAATTGAAAACGGCGGTGGCGGCACTATCCGATTCGAGCGACGTCAAAAGTTCGTTGAGCGAACTCGAGAGTAAAGTGGCCAATCTCCCCACCTCCAAAGAATTGCACGCTTTGAAAAGAAACATATCTCGAATGCTGAAACGACTGGAAACGGAAACGGCGAACGTGGAACAGATTCGAGACGAAATCAATTCGCTGGTGTCGACGCTGCCCACTTCGCAGAGCGTCGCCGACCTTCACGCGCAGTTTACCGAGATGCGAAGCATCGTGAACGATCTTACCGAGAAGAGCTCGAAATTGAATCAAGTCGAGAACCTTCAGAATATTGTCGTCAACGTCAGAGATCAAGTTGGAGTGCTGGAATCCACGCAGGAATCGACGCTGGCCTCTTTCGGTGCCAAGTTGCAAGAACTCAACGAAAACTACAAGCAGTTGAACGTGGAAGTGAAAATCAAACCGTCGTTTTCTACCGTAACGGATACCATAATCGAGCATTTGCTACCCATCGAAAATAAACTCGGACAAGTTCACAGTAATCTCGTCACCTTCGACACTAAATTCGCCAAATTGTTCACCTTGCAAGCCATCGAAATCAACAGCGTTCCCAATCAACAGAGAATCTCCACGTTCGTCGAAGGTAACAAACTGTACATGTTACATCCTTATCATCCGTACTACAAGTTTCTCCTCGATGGCACGATTCAGATAAACGAATTTTCGTACTGGTCTCACGGCAGAAAAGCTAGCGTTCCCACCATGACCTTAATATCGAATCGTGGTGTCCAGAAAGCGGGAAACATTCCTCTGGCACGTTGGAACGAAACGCGCAACATATATGAAATACACGAAGACGAAGATCTCACCGTTTTCGACGTGAGTGCCGGCGATAAGCTGATCATTCAAAACACGAGCGAGGTGCCACCATCTTTGAATCCCATCACGCTGGTGCTTCTCTTGAAACGTAATCTCTAAACAAAAAATGTCTAGGCAAGCCATCGTCGAAGAATTGCATAAACCTGCACGCCGCAACTACGAACGTTTGGCTGTGGTAACCAAGGGCATCTACGACCTCTGGCAAAGCGACCTCGTGGAGATGAGTAGCGGCAATTTGAAAAACGTACATAAATGGAACAAGGGTAACAAGTACCTCCTCACCGTCATAGACACGTTTTCGAAATTCGCATGGGCTCTACCTTTGAAGGCGAAAACGGGAACGTGCGTCGCGGAAGCATTCAAATTAATTTTTCGCGAAAGCGGCGGCAGACGACCTCGGTTTCTGCAAACGGACAACGGTAAAGAATTTTACAACGCCGTATTCCAAAAGTTTATTCAAAAACATGGCATTCGACATTATTCGACCTTCACTCACATCAAAGCCAGCATCGTGGAAAGATTCAATCGAACCTTGAAAACACACATGTGGAAACGATTCACGCTTCGGGGAAATTACAAATGGGTCGACATCCTGCCGGAACTCGTCGACACCTATAATCACACGGTACACAGAACGATAGGCATGAAGCCAGCCGACGTTACCAAGTCCGACGAGCAGCGTTTAATTTCCACAGTTTACTGTCCAAAGTACACACCCACGACAAAAAAAGCTAAATACAAAATTGGAGACCAGGTGAGGATCAGCAAATTCAAACGCACCTTCGAGAAGGGATTCACAAAAAATTGGAGCACGGAACTTTTTACGGTGGTTCGAGTTCTACCTGGAAACCGACACACGTATATAATAAAAGATAGTAGCGGCGAGATTTTGAAAGGAAGATTTTACGAAGAGGAACTCTCTAAAACAAAACACCCCGACACGTACCTCATCGAGAAAGTATTGCGTAGGAAAGGTGACAAACTGTTTGTCAAATGGCTGGGACTTCCGGAAAAGAGTTGGATCGACGCGGACGAAGTGATCTTGTGAGTACGTGGAACGTGGTGAAGCGTCTACCGGATCCGGAAAGTCAAACGAAGAAAAAGAACGGAGAGTTGCTTCCCGACAGCATCCGCTGTCTGATCGTAGGTCCTTCGGGGTGTGGGAAAACGACACTGCTCGTGGACAATTTTCTCCTCGCACCGAATTGGTTAGATTGGAAGAACAGGCACCTGTACGTGTTCTCGAAAAGTTTGGAGCAATCCAAATACCAGCAACTGATGAAACTGTACGATGGTCTGGACATTGCAACGTTCGCCTCGGAAATAAAACCACTCGACGATTGTCGTGAAAATTCAGTTGTTGTGTTCGACGACGCCATCCTGGAAAATCAAAATGAAATTCGCAACTTTTTCACGCAAGGTCGTCACAAAGGAATGGATTGTTTTTACCTAGCTCAAACGTTTTCCAAAATTCCAAAACAGTTAGTGCGCGACAACGCTAATTTCATATGTTTGTTTCGTCAAGATCACACCAACCTCAAGCACGCGTAGGATGACTACGTAGGCGGAGACATGAACTACAATCAATTTTCGGAACGCTGCTGCTCTACTTGCTGGAACGGTGACGATTTCGGATTCGCGACGATCGACATGACGAGGAAACCCAACGACGGAAAATACAGAAACAAAATCAACGACTTTCTAAACGTTGCAACGTTGTGAGAAACGACGTGTATAAATAACGTCATGACGAAACGAAAAATCGAGGACGAAAATCTCAAGTTGCGAAAATACCTCGCGAAACGCTTCAAAGGTTGGAAATCCGAGAATCGCGGATTCTACGAAGAGAAGAAACGTCAGGATCAACCTGTGATCGATGCCATCAGCAGTCTAGGTAAAGAAATTAAAAGTGTCACGGAACAAAATAAAAATTTGATCAACGAACTCGTACCGCTCGCAGCTAAAAGTTACGCCGTACCCATGCCTATTTCGAGCATTCCTTCGACACCGTTCGAACTGAAGGATGTACCGGCACGACGTCGAGCCATTGGTAGCACGTCGTCGTCTTCGGATAAAATCGAGTTGGGACCTTTGGCACGAGACTACCTGAGTACGGGGAAATTCGACAAGGATGAAGTGTTCGG
Organism: Lepisma saccharinum; assembly: GCF_977018435.1. NCBI lineage: Eukaryota > Metazoa > Arthropoda > Insecta > Zygentoma > Lepismatidae > Lepisma > Lepisma saccharinum. The sequence continues at coordinate 61,600,301 of NC_139234.1, read as the reverse complement.
ATTGTATCCCAGCATGGAAACCAGCGAAGGCGGCGGTGTGGTGTGGAAGATTGGGAAATCGAAGGTGACCTTCGAAGGCAACGACATTAAAGTCAATTTAGGCGACAAGGATAGTTGGAACAGGTATCCGGGTACGGTGGGACTGTGGGAACTCGTCGCCAAAAAGCAGCCGAAAGATTACACCGACGAAGATTACCAGAGTTACAAGGAAATTCTGATCATGACGGATGCCTTGTACCAGAACAACGACGCCTCGCAGAATAGGGTGAAATCAAGCAGCGGCGAGAAGTACAGGAATCTCATCAAACCGATTTGGAACCAGGTCAAAACAGGCAGCGGCGTCAAACGCTACAACACGTTACCCAAAGAATTCGTTTGGGTGGACGACGTTAGGAAACTCGTGGACCGATTGTTGGTGATAGCCGGCGAAGAGAATGCAGGCAACCGTAATTTCTACAACGAGAAGGTTGGCATCGTGGACATGATCAGCACGAAACTTTCCAACTTCATCGTGAACGACGACAAGGGCATAGGTTACCTGATCAAAATCATCAACACGCTGCCTCCGAAATTTTGGAACGTGGCCGAAGGAAAGGGACTCGTGAACGACATCATCAACAAGTTACGTTTCGAGATGCATCTACCTGGCTACCAGTACTGCGGACCGGGTACCAAACTCGAGAAAAGATTGGAGAGAGGAGACAAGGGTGTGAATCCGTTGGACGCCGCATGCAAAGATCACGACATCGCCTACAACACCACGCAGACGGATCTGGACGCACGTCACGAAGCAGACAGAAAATTGGAGCATGCAGCTTTCGAAAGGTTCGTGAGCAGAGATGCATCGTTGGGTGAACGGGTCGCCGCACTGGGTACCACCATCGCCATGAACACGAAACAAAAATTGGGGTGGGGTATATAAATAACATCCAGTAAAAAAAAAAACTTGATATATAAATAACACACATCATAAAAAAATAATTTTTGGTATATATAAATAACACACATAGTGAAAAACAATTAAATTTCTCTCTAACACTGAAATTTTTTTGATATGACGACTGAAAAAATGAGCGATCTCCAAGCATTAAAACAAATGCTAAATTTGTCAGTCGAGTATGTAAAAATTCAGGAATTGGAAGTCGACAAACCTTACACGATAACTTCCGGTTCAATCGTTTCTACCCAGTATGGTCCCAAGGTACGCCTGTTGCTCAACGCACAATACAGTCTATTTTTACCAGATCGATACGCTAACATGTTATCCGACGAGAAGCTATCTATTTTAATCGAGAACAAAACTCGAATCGTGTACAAGGGGACAAAGGAACTTCTTGGCAAGAAAACGAAGCACGTAATAGAATTTGTGTAACGACTGCGAGGCCTTGAAAATATATAAATAACATACCGTAAAAACTACACGAGAAAAATCTCAGAATATATATATAAATAACATACCGTAAAAATAACACATAGAGCATCAACATGAAGCCCAAGGGTGTCGTGTACCAGATACCATACTCCAATCTTAAAAATCTAGGTGCCCTCGATGGGTTACTCACCAAGAAACAACGCGAGAAGAAACGTTCTTGCTTGAGCAAAGGACACGGAATGAAATTACTGCTCAGCACACCTCAATTGAAAAGATTGCCGCGTTCGCGGAAACAGCAAAAGGTCGGAGGTTTCATATTCAGCATCCCGGCCATCCTGGCAGCATTGGGGGCCGTTGGAAGTTTGGCCGGCGGAAGTGCCGCCATCGCGAAAACCGTCATCGACTCGAAGAAGAACAAGGCCGAGTTGGAAGAACAGAAACGTCACAACCTGGCCATGGAGAAGAAAGGAGGCAAGGGCGTGATGAGAAAGTTTAAAAAAAAGAAACAGAAGCACTCACCAACCGAGACATTGAATCTCTGATCGGACCGTTACAAATCAAACACTTCAGAGGAGTTTTCATGTCCGACTCGTTACCTTTAACCGTCAAAAGAAGAGAATGTGGAGTAGTCAACTTGGACGGTCAAGAAAATCCAGGCACGCATTGGATATGTTACCACAAAAACGACAATGATAAAGCATTCGTTTTCGATTCTTTCGGAGGTGTTCCACCTACAAATTTAATTTATTATCTGAAGACGAACAAAACCTCTATATACTACAACGACGAACGCATTCAAAATTTCGAAGACGTGAACTGCGGTCATCTCTGCCTCTCCGTGCTCGCGTTTCTCTCTAAAATAAATAACCCTACGATCGAGGATTTCCAGAAAGCATTGTGGAACCTCAAACAGCATCACTAGGATGGGCGTCTTCCATCTCACGAGCGAATCTTCAATCTTGAAACTCACGCTGCACGACGACATCGTCTATCCTAAATCCGTGGCTCTGCGTGCATTCTACAGCATGTACCTCATACCTAACGTTACGCAGCACAACAACAAAATTAGCGTCGGAAGCGAGCACATCGTCGTCACGCCAGGGCAATACAATCTTTCCACTTTGCAAGCTCAATTACCCAAAGGCACATACCTTTCTCAAAATTCGGTCACGCACAGAGTGGAAATCCTATCCGCTACGGAGACCGTGGACCTGGGCACCATGGGAGAACTTTTAGGTTTCGAGAATGACACAAAACTCGAAGCTGGCATCAAGCACACGGCAACCAACATTCCTAAATTCTTGGCCATAGAGACTCTGAACGTACACTGCAACGTGGCGGAAGGCATGATCACGAAATCTTCGGACGGATTATTAGGAAGTCACAAACAGACGGGAATCATAGCCACTTTCAAACCAAGTTCCGAGTTCATGGAACCGATCATCTACACGCCCTCTTCGCCGATCTATTTTCCAGTATGTCGCAACCGCATAGACGACATAGAGTTGGTGGTGACGAACGAGAAGGGAGAGGTGGTGGATTTCGCAGGTGCCACTACGACGGCCATCGTGGAGATCAACGTATAATAAATAACCATACATGTAAAATGGAGCAAATCGAAAGTTACGAATTGCAATCTTTTCCTCCCAACCGTCGCACGTTCGCCAATCTGAACGAAGCGAACAGGGAGATCGAATACGACCTGGACGTAGGGGATGGGTTCATTCATCCTCACAGAGCGGACCTCTACCTTCAATTCGACGTGGTGAAGAAAGAAAGCGGAGACGCGTTTCCCGCAGCAGCAAATTTGATACTCGTGGACAACTTCGTGCCTCACCTGTTCTCGCAGGTGGAGGTGAGGAAACATAACACCGTCATCGACAGAATAGATTATCCAGGCATCACGTCGACGGCAGTGGGAACTTTGAAATTATCCAAAACGGACGCAGCATACTATCAGGCGGGAGGATTCGAAGCGGGGACCAAAATATCGACGAGGAGTCACACGGTGCTCTTTCCCATGCGTCTGCTTCCGGGATTCTTCTCGGACTACAAGGAGATCATGTGGAAGGGAGGACTGAGGGTTACGTTTCGAAGAGCGGCCAACGACAACGACGCACTGATGCGATACGCTACTTTGGGTCCGGACGGCACCACGCCGATAGCCAACACTTTACCCGAAGCGGCCAAGTGCGTCATCCGGAGCATGGAATTGAGAATGCCGGTGGTGGAATACGAAACGAACTACGCCCTCAAGTACAAAGCGGAGATCTTGAAAAGTCCGCAGGTGCCGATTCACTTTCACGGTTACCAGTGCGTGCAGAAGATGGCCTCGGGAAGTCACATGGAATTCGACGTGACGACGCAGTTCAACAACATACAGTTCGACATGCCAGATTTCGTCGTAGTGCTCTTTCAGACCGGACGCAATAACGATCAGGAAAAAGATTCCAGCAAGTTCGACGACTGCAAGATCAAGAACGTTTATCTCAAAAATGGACGCAACGAAGTGTTCCCGCGCGAGAATTACAACCTCGACATGACCAAAAACGATTACCTCAAACTTTACGAAGCTTACACGGCTTACAAACGCGTGACCGAGAGGAACGTGGACGTGTACTACGCGCCCAGCGAATTCAAAACACGCAGGCCGATGTTCGTCATCAACACATCTAAGAGAAAGCAGGTGGTGGTCAACGATCGAACCAACATCAAGATCGTGTGCGAGTTCCACGACGCGCTGCCTGCCGATACTCTGTGCAGCGTCATCCTGATTGCAGAGAAGTTTTTTGTGTATGATGTCAAAAATGAAAGAGTGACCGAACAGTTTTAAGTAAAAAAAAATCACATAATTCTCAAAAAATTATACTGACCGCAGGTTCAAATATTAGATTAACCTGCAACGCAATGTTTAGGATGTACTGCGAGGAACACCTTCTTACATTTGTGAGAATAATCTGGAATAAAAAATAATAAAAAAAAAAACAAATTAATTTTAATGCATTTATAATAAATCACACTTGAACGCACAAAGGAACTTCCCCTTTGGCCCTGCGTGTGCCCCATATTCACCCCGTAGGGCGCGGCAGGGAGTTAGTCCCGCTAAAAATTCCAAACCTCCACCTGTTTTTTTTTTTCGCATTTGAAGATAAACAAAATATTGTTTATATTTTGGCTATATTAAATTAGAACTTCTGTTACATAAATTGTTTTTTTCATACACACATACATACATGCCATTTACCACATTCTAAGCTAATTTTTAGATGATGGTAGCCCCATGGGAGCGTGTGAATCCCACATTTCAGAACGCAAATCTTGTCGTCGCGTGCGTCCAGGGCAACCTTTCTCACCTGGTTGGTTGTCAACACATGGTCGACGCTCTGGATGCGCTGCTCCACTCCTGCAATTGACGTCCTATTTATAAGGGCTTTGACGTAATCCGCGAACTTGAGTAACTCTCGGACGACCCGCCTGTCCACACCCTTAGCCTTTTTCGTGATGGATCCTTCTGCCCGAATAGCATAGGTTTTGGAGCGAAGACCGGCATCCTCGAGCACCAGATCACCTTTCTTCTCGTCTTTGAGTTTGCCAGGCGCCAGGCAGTTGTCGAAGAGGTCAACCAAAGATGGAACCGTGGCCATATCCTTGTACGCGTCGGCTGTGTGAACCTGATATATTAAACTGTCCGTGTCTATGTAGAGAAGCGAGATGTTGTGGCCGTAGTGTGCACGTAATATGTCGTAGTACGTCTCGAACATGTGTAGCTTGCTCAGATCCAGAACCGCGACTCCAACGTAGATGGGCTTGTTGAGCCTCACCTCACCTCGATTCATGTGAATCAGAGCCAGCTGCTCATTGTAAATGGTCCCTGATTTGAATAACGGGTTTGCTGCGAGCCTGCAACATTGTGCTTTGTTTGATATTAACCTCACATCTACACGATTTCGCACATTCTCCATAGTTTTCCCGAACACCGCATTGTTCATTAACTTGAAGAAATCGCGATCGAAATCAGAAGTGGCGACTGTACGATGTTTGGTGTTGAGCTCGATGTATGGACTCATCCATGGAGAATGCTCGAACATCAAAACTCAATGTACCGTGCGGACGGTAACCCCTCGCTTCATCAACCACCGGAGGTTTTGGTAGTGCAGGACATAACGCTCTTTGGGCACAAAGTCCATGATGAGCTTTGCTTGGTTCGAGCCGGGTGGGCATTTGAATTCCGGGACTGGCGGAAGATCGCAGAACAAATCCTGCACCTTCTCGGAGAACTCGATGTCCACCTCGGCAAAAAATCCACGCTCCGAATCGTCGAAACCTTCAACGTCGAAGTTGGAGGGATCGGCCCACTCGAAGCCTCCAAAGGGGAGTGGCTTCATCATGCAGTATCCGTAGAGGTTGTTGACGTCCGTGTGCATGATGTAGCTGGACGGTTGCGAAGGGTCGTAACCGGTGGCCATGTGGTGATTGTTGGCGCGTGCGTATCGCAGCGGCACCTGGACCATTCCACCCCGCACGGCACGTTCCACGAACAGCATCATGTCCACGTCCGAAAGAAGCTCAAGCCTGATTTTCGTAAGAAGAAGCATGGCCGACCAAGCCAGTCCGGGAAGACTGTAGAAGTATGCAGGGTCCAGCTTGTAGATGGTCTTCGCAGTTGCACGAAACGCCTGGAACACGTCGGCGAGGAGCGTCACATCAAGTTTGAGGTACGCATCGTGGTAGTCCCCGAGATTTTGGCAATCCAGCTCGCGCCACATGGACTGAGCATGGTTATAGTCATCCTCAGATATGTCCGAGCCTCGCAGCTTGCTATAGAAGTTTGCTCGAGGAGGTAGCGTCGTCTCCGCGAACTTGGTAGGGTCCGTGACGTATTCGTAGGGGTAGACCCCCTTACGCCTGAAGAGACCGGCGTCCAAGTTCGGAAAATTCGCAGAGGTGATGAGTGTTTGCTCGTCGCTGAGCTTCCCCGCGAGAGCATCGAGGCTGGCCGGGAGGAACCTCAGGGAGTCGAGGAAGCGAAGCTCGACGGCAGAGCGTGATTCCGGGATTCGAACCCACTTGCTCAAGCTAATGTAACGCTCCTCGTTCTGCGCCAGGACGTTGATTCGCATGTCGTCGTACCCCAAGTGAAGCACCAGATGGTGGAAGTCGTATCCCGAGCCATTGTGAAAAAACACAGGGATGAAGCGCGGGTCCCGGGCCATTAGGTTGCATCCGTTGCACCAAGGACCAACATACCTACCGTTAAAGTGATCGTGGTGTTGGACTTTACGGTTGTTGGCAGTGTACTCCTCGACGCAGACAGGGCAAGCGATGGTCTCGTCGTGTCTACGTTGATCGTCGGGGGACAGTGGGAGCATAGGCTTGCGGGTCAACAGTACCTTCCCTATCTCGATGGCCTCGACAACCATCCTCTCGAGGAAGTGTTTAACTGCGTCGGGACCGCGATACACGTAGGGCTCGGGGGCGACGTGCTGGTCTCGTCGCACCACAACGTATGCGAAACTGGATGCCTCGTGGAGTTGGTAAGGGGTGGTGGAGGAAACTTCGGGATCGGGATCGCAAGTGGACAGGGGCTTGAGGAAGGCCTCGAAGTCCGCGATGATGATAGCGGGGTGCTCCACCATGGCACCGTGCATGTGGAAACGCTCCACGGTGCCAGGTTTGGGCAAGACTGCCACACCCGGCTCGTTGGCATTGCAATAAAATTTGTGGCGAGCGAGCTTCTCTGCAGCGATGTTGGGACCTCTGATGCGCTGGTAATCCTGCTGTTCTCGATTATCAAATGTGGACAAGCACCTGCGACAAACTTCTATGTGGTGTTCGTGCTTGCTCCGTTGACTCGAAACAAGTCTAGGGAGGGAGCGAATGAGGGTGTAGTGGTGATGAGTTTCGTCCTTGATGAGCAGAAGGTGAATTTCCCGAGCATCATCGTCGTCTACATCGCTCACCCGGATAGGGTACACCACATTTTTGTCGGTGAGGCCGTAAACGTTGATAGCCAACCGAGGGTTGTGTGTACGGGCCTCGAACTTGCGAATGTCCGAAAGCGCCACCGGGTAGTCGATCCCAGCCATAGCATCTTCCAGTTCCGACTCGTAGGGTAGGTAGTGGTTAACTCGATGTGGATGGTTTTTCCTGCTGACAGGGTGCAAAGCTGCAAGCACCGACCATACGAAGCACTTGGCGTCACCGTTCTGAATGTTCAGGACGGCCGTCTTTGCCGCGATGGAAGATGGTAGGGGGACGTAGCTGGAGGCGGAGAGAGGCGTAAACTTGCAAAGTTTGACGCGCAGTTCGTGAGGCCCGCCACACAGCGAACCCCCCGAGCCCTCAGCTTCATGTTCTTCTTGTTTAACCACCAGCTCCTCGGCAAACTGGTTGTAGATGACCTCGAGGTTGTCGACATCCGCCAGATGCAGCGTCTTCGCCTTGGTGTTGTGGCAGAAGCTGTAAATTTCATCGGACGGCTTCTTGTACTGGCAACGTAGCGATGCGTAGAATTTGGTGGAGTGCGTTCCAAGCGCATCACCGAGGATGGAAATTATCTCTTCTCGCTTCTCCTCTAAAAAGCTACGAACGTCGCATAAGCCCTCCGAAGTAATGACAAAATCTTCTAACAAATGCTGGAAAGCAGACTGGTTAGCTTTCGCCACAGGCTTGACACGCTTGGCGGATGGTGTATTGATGGAGGCTGCTTCTGCCTTCCTCTTGGTGGAGGTCGAAGGCTGGGCCCCAGATGTATTTTTGCTTGGACAAGTAAGCTTATGCTTCTTGGCATATGCAATTGTGAAGCGTTTATTGCATCCGGAACACAGTTCGGTGGCAGCCAAATGCTTGCCCGGCACGCAGGTACGACAATGTCTTGCAAAATGTTTGCTTGATATGCTTATTTTGCACACAGGGCAACTTTTCATGGAGCGCATTTTTTTGGGGGTATGTTTATTTATATGTGATCTGTTGGTGGTAGAGTGTTTACAAAAAAAAATGCCTTACGAGAAAAATTTTGTAAGCTAATTCTAATTAGCGTTAGTTTGGGGGGGTTTATTTATATATGGGTGGTGCTTATTTTTGCTACAAGTAAGTGTAAGTGGCAAGTAAGCTGGTGTCGCTTGAAGTTGGTAATAGAAATATTTTTCTCACACTTAGAGCACAGTTTGGTCGCACATATTCGCTTTCCCGGCACACAAGTACGACAGTGCCTTTGAAAATGTTTACTTGACACAGCAGTTTGGTACGTAAGGCAATTTTTACAGAACGTATAATACAGAGATTTTTTGGGGGTATGTTATTTAATATCCAATGCTGTGCAATGCAAAATATAATTGTTCACTTTTTTTTAACTATTCTCTATGACCTTACTTGGTTTTTTTTTGTTTTTTTCGCCAAATTATATGCTTTTAGTCTCCTATACAATACAATATACGTACAATATTGTCAACAGTATCATATTTGAGCAGGTCGCTTGTCACCTAAACACTACAGCTCACAGGTTGGCAAAATCTGACATGAAAGCAGATAATACGCTTAAGTCTTATTTATATATAATTTTCACGGTGGCGTACAATATTGTCAACAGTATCATATTTGAGCAGGTCGCTTGTCACCTAAACACTACAGCTCACAGGTTGGGAAAATCTGACATGAAAGCAGATAATACGCTTAAGTCTTATTTATATATAATTTTTACGGGCGTACAATATTGTCAACAGTATTATATTTGAGCAGGCCGCTTGTCACCTAAACACTACAGCTCACAGGTTGGTAAAATCTGACATGAAAGCAGATAATACGCTTATGTCTTATTTATATATAATTTTCACGGGCGTACAATATTGTCAACAGTATCATATTTGAGCAGGTCGCTTGTCACCTAAACACTACAGCTCACAGGTTGGTAAAATCTGACATGAAAGCAGATAATACGCTTATGTCTTATTTATATATAATTTTCACGGGCGTACAATATTGTCAACAGTATCATATTTGAGCAGGTCGCTTGTCACCTAAACACTACAGTTGACAGGTTGGTAAAATCTGACATGAAAACAGATAATACGCTTAAGTCTTATTTATATATAATTTTCACGGGGCGTACAATATTGTCAACAGTATCATATTTGAGCAGGTCGCTTGTCACCTAAACACTACAGTTGACAGGTTGGTAAAATCTGACATGAAAGCAGATAATACGCTTAACTCTTCCCTCTCTTTCTCTCCTCTCTCTTTTTTTTTTGTAAAAAGCTGTAGGTAGGTTGTCGGTTGTTTAACTCTTCCCTCTCTCTCTCTCTCCTCTCTCTTTTTTTGTAAAAAGCTATGGCAAAAGTACCAGTAGGTTGGCAACCTTGCTTTAGCTTAGGTTAGACAAAAAAAAAGCTGTAGGTAAACTGTCGGTTGTTTAACTCTTCCATCTCTCTCTCTCCTCTCTCTTTTTTGTAAAAAGTTATGGCAAAAATACCAGCAGGTTAGCAACCTTGCTTTATGCACTGTAAGGCAAGCCTCAAGCAAGGTTGCCAGCTCCTTGCTTTAGGCTAGGTTAGGTTAGGGTGGGTTAGGTTAGGTTAGGTTTGAGTAGGTTAGGTTAGGTTAGAGTAGGTTAGGTTAGGTTAGGTTAGGTTAGGTTAGGTTAGCCAGTGAAAGATCATATAGTAGAATTTTTGTAGAGTGGGTTGGCAACACCGACGAGCATCAAATAATGATTTCAAGCCTCAAATAATAATTTCGAGCCTCAAAAAAAAAAACATCCAATAAAATTGCCAAATATAAAAAGGGGGCAATAAACCCCCCCCCCTCATAAAAAGCTACAGTGCCCCCACAGTGTCGCCAACACTAGGCCCCCAACAGTATTGCCAGACATAAAAATACATGGACCCCTCAGGTCCTTTTATGAAAATTTACAGTGAAAAAGCTTTCATTTTTCATGATGTCAAGAGCATCTACCTCTAGCGCAGGTTGCTTGTTGCTGACTTACAGACTGATAAGAGCTTATGCAAGAGCACCCTGCTTGGCGAGCTGTAGAAGCCACAATTACCTAACCTATTTTTTTAAAAATATATTTGTAAAATCCATCTAATGTCTGAATTTAAAAAAAATATATATTATATTTGTTAACTGTTTAAGGAAAATTTTTGCAAAATACCCCGACAACGTTTCAGCTACTAGGACCTCATTACCATGAGCCTAATCCTAGTAAGCCACATACACACCTGTTCTTCGTATCGCATATACTAGTAAGTCAGATGACATCATGGGAGAATCACATTTCCCCCAAGAAGCCCACCACAACAAACGTCGCACATGCTAGAAGAAACAGGATCAGGATATTTTATGCTAAATTTACGGCTGCCTGTATGCAGTTATAGGCAAATCATTAAAAGAGCGCTCTAATATACAATGATTTCTCCTACCATGTACCCTAACATACAATTTAACATAACAAGTAAAATTTCGATTCGTCTATATATACCCAACAAAACTCAGAAACTGCCATACGCGAGAGCTAATATTTTGCAACAACTGTAATTACCCAACACTAGCAACAAGAACAAAAAAAAATATATCAATTATTTGTATAATATTAATTAGTAACTTTAGATAATATTAATTATTAGTTTTCAGTTGTAATTAATTTTAAAAAACAATTAATAACATGTTAGGTGATGATAACCAAGTGCAAAAAGCATTGCATTTTTTTTTTACACACAAACAAAACACCACATAGTTCACAAAACCTCTAACAGATGGCAGATAGTTACATGGTTCTAGTTAGGATGATTTTTGGGTTGTTGGATTGGGGTTGAAGAAGACTATTTGTTGTAGTGACCACAGTATTGTTTTTTTGTGTGTGTGTGTTTTCTGTTCTCTTACGAGAATTAATATAGGTTGTCATAGAACCCTCCAATTCATGACTTAGGAAAAATCTGTTTGGTGATTCATCACGTACACCTATATGTGAGAAAAAGTATGAATAGTGGTAGTGTTGCCAGATGTAAACAGAGGGCAATAGACCCCCCTCATAAAAAAACTACAGTAAAAACCCACAGTGTCGCCAACACTAGGCCCCCAACAGTGTTGCCAGACATAAAAAATACATGGACCCCTCAGGTCCTTTGATGAAAATTTACAGTGAAAAACCCAGTAGGTTAACAACACTGTCAATCTACGGTAGTGTTGCCAGATGTAAACAGAGGACAATAAGCCAGCTCCTTGCTTGAGGTTAGGTTACACCAAAAAAAGTTGTAGGTAAACTGTCGGTTGTTTAACTCTTCCCTCTCTCTCTCTCCCCTCTCTCTTTTTTTGTAAAAAGCTATGGCAAAACCACCAGGTTGGCAACCTTGCTTTATGTCCTGTAACACAAGCCTCAAGCAAAATTGCCAGCTCCTTGCTTTAGGCTACGTTAGACCGAAAAAAAACCTTGGTGATTTTTTCGAGTAAAATATTAGCAACACTGCGAGAAAATAAAACTTATGCCTTACAAAAACAAACCATTAAAGCGAGCCTCAAGCAAGATTGCCAGCTCCTTGCTTGAGGCTAGGTTTACCCCCAAAAAAAACCTTGGTGATTTTTCGAGTAAGCAGCTGGCAACACTGCCAGAAAATGGGGCTCATGCCTTACGAGACAAATCCATTAAGGCGAGCCCCACCGAGCCCCACTTTCGGGCGCGGTGCCGGCCCACTACCACTACTTGTTGGCAACCCAACACAACATTTGATCACGTCTGCGACGTAACTTTCTGTTGTGAAATGGCACATGCCAGTGTTGCAAGGAACACACAAATTCTGTGGTAAATGGCAAACTACCAACTTGCATTATGTGATGTAAATTGAAATTAGGAACGAGCTCAGTGACCAAACATTGCAAAAAACAGTGGAATAGAATGTATTCAAAAGAAAGTGGTTTTATTTTTATTTTATTTTATTTCAATTTTTTATTTTAATTAATTAAAACACAACAGGCACATGCCCAATTACAGTGTTCAATATGGGATGACACCATTACATAAACAAGAACATAACTAAGAAAATTAACAAGAAATATGAATGATGCAATATACATTTTACTTTTAAGAATAATTGAGAGAAATTAACTATTAGATTATAGAAGCAAAGGGAACACAGAGACAAAACAACAATAAATGACGCTAAACTGTTGGATATAACCTTACAAGCTGAATGAAAACCAAAATTCAATGAACAAAACAAAACATACAGAAATTCAGCAAAAAGATCTAATGTTACAATTACATTTAAATAGGTCTACGCTTGGATTATTCTTAGAAACTAAATTAAATAACTTGCACAGTCTCCTCATGGGTTCAGCTTCGGTCATTTTGGTTCTTCCAAAGGGGATTTGAAAGAGATCAGTTCTGGGCCTTAACATACAGTTTGGCACATAAAAATTTAAATTCGACAACAGATTAAAAGAATCTATTTTACCATTGATAAGCTTGGAGAGAAAAGTTATTTGACTTGTTTGCCTCCTTTCGTCGAGTGACTGAATATTAAAGATTTCGCGTAATATGTTGCTAGGAGTGAGTTTTGGATATGTACCATCAAGTTTAAATAGTAGATATCTGAGAAATTTATTTTGAAGCTTTTCTAATTTTTCGATATCTTACTTGAGTTGCGGATTCCAAACAAGAGAAGCATATTCGAGTTTAGATCTGACGAGCGTATAATACAGCAAGAGAAATGTTTCCTTTTTTCTAAATTGATTACCCATTCTCATTACAAATCCCAAATTTCTGTGAGCTTCGCTACACGTCAAATATTAGCAAATCTTGTAGCCAGGTTGACATCTACAGGTTACTCTATTCACTTGTCCTTCTGGTACAGGTTGTCTGGGACAAACCGTTGACAAAATAAAAAATGAATGAACTAAAAATTCCGAAGATAAATAATCTACAAGTATAATGTAATGTTCAGGGCATTACACATGCATTGTGGTATCAATCGTCTTCTGATAACCAAAGCATCCAAGGTTCATGTTGTTACATTGTGACTAAAATACATACAACTACAGTAACAACCTAATAATTAATCAGCAGCAAATATACTGACAATGTGTGCAATGCCAGAATAAACACAGGAATGTTACAGTTGTCAGAGAGCCTGTTTTACAAACTCCACAATGAACATGTAATAACCTGAATATTACATCACAGTTGTAGGTTACTTATCTTTGGAATATTTAGCTGCTTTATTTTTATTTTATTTTGTCAACTCTTTAGTGTGTCACGAAGGGGGAGGGGGAGAGAGAGATAAAGGAATGAAAGAAAGAGAAAGAAGAAGAAGGTGGGTCAGACAACCAGTACCTGGATAAGTGGATGGACATACAACAATATGAGGCTTATGGCAACAGTGTTGTCACATGGTGTGCAGCAGATGAAGGTTTCACTGTGAATTGAATGTCTGCTGTAGTACCCACCAAAACAAAAGTTGGTAAACCACTGTCACTGTTTAATACAAGGGAGAAAATTTTACAGCAAATCAATGGCACTAAGAAACACTTTAAAAGCAAATAAGAGGTACTAGTAATACAAAGCTTTACATATTTACAATCCTACTAAATTCTCACTTCAAAGGAATAAAACCGTGCATTGCCTCACCACGGCTTCAAAAACTACTCATAACAAGAAAGTGTGTACACACAGACACCCAATAAACCTCTTGATACTCATGGAAGCCTATTGACGAACTTTCACCTCCTTCCCAATATATGTTTGTAGTGAGTGGCAACAGCCAGCAGGCTGTTAAATTCAGCCCCCCCCCAAATCATGAAGTGAATACGTCTTTGTAAAGTGATCTGGATTGTAAGAGAAAGGATAGAAAATGGTAACATTAGATTCCATATGCTTACATATTCATTCTTTTCTCATCAAGTACTAACAACTTTCCTTTCTGATAAAAATACTCTTTTTTGGGGGTGGTGGTCTCAAAATAAGGCCCCATACTGAACTCTTTTAACCCTCTGTAACCCATGTGGCAGCACTGAGAGCTGCCTTTTTTAAAATGTTGCATTAATTTCCTTACCAGCCCAATAATGGTCAACAAAGCACTAGGTAACCTATTCTCACGAAAACGTAGAGGCGGTTGGGCCTTTCTTCTTGCATCTTTAATTTTCTTACATGCCTCTGAAGCAACCGGTCCCCCTTAGGCGACACTCAGTACCATGCCCGAGAGCATTTCCTATCTTAAATCATAGCACGCCAACCATAAACTTGGCTGAATTAACAAGATAAAATGACAGTACGTTGTTTGAAATGCAAATTATTTGTATGTAGAAACCATTGCAGTACTCATATGAAATGTCAAGAGTTGTCAAAATAACAAAATTGAAAAGTAACAACATTCATTTCCTTTTTTTTTTGAGTCAGTATATATATATATTTTTTTACATATATCTCCTAAAAGTAGAAGAAACAATGATGTTTGAACATTTTAAAAATATTTTGTAACTTTTTCGAGTTGTGTTTCATTTCATACATTTGATTGCTTTTATGCAAGTCAAGAAGATTTTGACTGAGAACATTTTGAACAAATAAAGCAAATAGTTTTAATTATTTTAAGAATACTATTTTGGTGCATTTTCTTCAAGAGTCTAAGCTTATAATTCTATGAGATACTTTCTCTCATTTTTTAGTTTATTTCTTTAATAGCTAATAAAAATGTATGTGTAATTCAACATCGATTTGCATCAATAATTCATGTAAAAAACGTTGGTTTTGATAGCGCGGCACTGAGGATAGGGAATTTGATTTTTCAAATTAAGTTGAAACCTTGTAAATTTTTGGTATCAGTATAGTAATGTCAGTGCCTTCCAGGTCAAGTAATAGTCTTTTTTCGTTTTTTTGTTGTTGCTACAAATTTGAAATTTTGATTTCTGCTTATTTTCAAGGTATCGTTGGGCCTTTGTTGGCGATGCTGACACAGCATCCTCAAATGAAAGCTCCCAAGCAGAAGAGGAAACCAAAGCCCGTTCTCCAGATTTTGTACCACATGTTACCAGGCTAGCCAAGTTAATGGACAAAAAGGTAAGCTTTGTTTGTCATGTAATACTTACTCATGATATTTTATCCCACCCCCTAAAAAAATCTGACAGTACACTCCATGGAATTATTCCAGTATTATTTCATGTAGAGGAGATAGCAGTGTATCGGGCAATTCAGAATACAGCTGCACTAATAGTACTGAAAAGAAACCATAAACTTTCACATGTAAATAATTGACATCTATTGTTGCAGTCTGTAAAGTAGCTCTTGCATATGTGATGATTATCTCTCTGCCACAGTACCCGAGTCATTTGCTATGAGAAATTATATTTGCATATTCTTCAGTTGAAAAATGCTCCTTGTACTGGACTCATTTCAACAGTGATTCTCTCCCTAAACAACTGTTAGGAAGTGTCTGAAATGAGCAGTGCATTT
Source organism: Lepisma saccharinum (assembly GCF_977018435.1). Lineage (NCBI taxonomy): Eukaryota > Metazoa > Arthropoda > Insecta > Zygentoma > Lepismatidae > Lepisma > Lepisma saccharinum. The sequence goes on along the minus strand of NC_139234.1, from coordinate 61,584,495 downwards.
TGAAATTGAATGTATTTGTGGATGTTACTTTGTAATAGTACACTGCACAACCATCTGCTTTGCCTGTGACAATTTCTTGTCTCTAATGCAGTAGTGTTTCAGAAATAAAAAGCTTCAATTTTAATAGTTTTTCTTGTATGTACGCATTGCTTGTATTGTAGAATTATTTTCTTGTAGTTTATGGTTATTACAAGCATAAGAAAACAGTTTTTCGTTGTGATGTTTCAGGAGAACACAGGCTCCCTTCATCAGACATTTATTTATATTTTGACTAAAGATACAGTTATAACAATGGTTAGCAATTTTTTAAACAAAAAAGAATCCCTTATATAATGGATGTTGTCAATGTTACATTGTTGTAATATTGCAACCTAACTGTGAAAAGAAGCAGTTTGTTTTATTTTTATTTTAGATAAAAGAAATGTTGATCAAATTCTGGGTACGAGTCCCTAATTAGTCATCCTATCATTAGCATTTGTAGCTTTCCTTTAAATTCACTAGTGTAGGTATTACGAGTTCTAACTTTCCACTTCAAGAAATTTGGCACTATATTGTTTAACCTGCATCTTCTCAAGAATCTGATTCTCTGAAGTGTTGTTTGAATCTTGATTTGATATTTCTGGAATGTACATACCTCTCTCCCCGTAATAGATGAATAATAGTTTTTCTTGTATGTACACATTGCTTGCATTGTAGAATTATTTTCTTGTAGTTTACGGTTATTACAAGCATAAGAAAACAGTTTTTCGTTGTGACGTTTCAGGAGAACAAACGCTCCCTTCATCAGAGTGAACTTTTCAATTTTAAGTTGTTTTTGGCCACAGCATGTATGTATAGCACTAATATTGATTTTGCCCATTTAGGATACACTACATATTGTAAAGTAGAACTTGTAGAATTAAAATTTTTGCTGGTCTGTGGATATGGTAGATGTTTATATCCTAAAAAGAAGCAATCCACTGACTCAGTGGCCGAGCACATTAAGTGGTTGCCCACAGAAGTTCCAGGTTTGAGTCCCAACCTAGACATGGTTGTCCTGTGTAAGTGCCTCTTTATCACTTTCATCTAATCATCATTCATATTCATTGTCCCTATTAGCTATACGTGGCAGAAAAGTGACATATAGTAGCAATAATACAAATATTAAAAGCAATACTTTGTCATGCTGCACAGCTTCAAATATTTGTGTAGTGAATGTTGGTACGCAGATTGTGACCCCAGGCCCATCCATCCATGCAACACTAAAGCAAAAATAATTATGTTTGCAATCATCAGTGTGTGTTGAAATTATGCTAAATCTGTGAAAAGGAATGTATGCTTCCTTTGGAGACATTATCAGATTAAATACAGTCTAACCCCGATTTTATGTTTTTCAGGGGCCTGTAATTAAAAAACTTAAAAAGCAGGAAAGCATAAGGGAGGGGTGAAACTCAAGTGTCAGCAAGAAAGGACTACATAATCGACTTTTTTGGGGGTATATTGTGTCAAAAATTATTTAACAATGGGAAAGAAGTATGATAATGAATTTCTAAGGCTAAAAAGCCAGATGTGCTGTGAAAGTCAATGACAGATTAACTGGACCCACTTTCGAGGGTAGGGATGGTGGATGACTGCTTCTAACTGCTGCCTATTAGGTTCAGTTTATGCATCTGACTGTGTGAGATCTCCGTTTACTCTGTAAACTGGTAATTAGTTGCTATTTTTAGAAGTCCCAGGTAATTGGAGGGGGGTGACCATTTATAGCTGGGTGCCATGCATCTTTATATACTGTAATCAAATGTCATGAAGACATACAGAATGGTTCAGATTCCACTATCAGCTGCATATGTATCCAGTCCCGATTAGCCCAACAACATGAAGTGAACAAAACAAGCTTTGTGAAACTTATGCATGTTTAGACGTCTCAATAAATTATCAATGACGCCTGCAGGATTTTCAAAAGGGGGATAGGGTTACATATACATTTTATAGTAGTCAGTCCTCACTTTGCCATCTTTTCCTGCCTTTGACGTTTTTTTTTTTTTTTTTTTTTTTTTTTTTTTTTTTGAAATACTGGCCACACCATTGTACTATAAGAATGAGAATGGCCTTGGTTGGGAAACGGTGAGAAGTGACTGAAAAACACATTATTATTTTGGCATATATTGACGTATTTATGAATAGAAATACTTGTTTTTCATTTCCTGGCAAATCTTCTCGAATGAACATTCATAGTTTTTCCCATCAACGTTTAATATTGCATGATTTATTTTCAGCACGTGAATCATTCCGATAAGAAGGGGCGATTATATTATTCTTAGCATCATATGCATTTCCTTCCTGCACTGCTCTGTTTGTTCAAGGTGTTTATCAGATGGAAGAACAAGAAAAAAAAATAGGTTTTCTTTTTTTTTAACTCCTCGCTTTGTATCTGGTGCTCGTGTTTCCTATCGTCAAAGCAACTTTGGAGGCAAGATTCAAAACAATGCCATTTTTCTTTCCTTCAAAGTGGATGAATCATAGCTCTGGAGCCTCGAGACAAAACATTGGCACCTGTTACCAGCTGCCTGCTGCTCACAGACACCCCTCTGACCAGTTTGTAACGGGAGGAAGGGGAAGGGGGAGAAAAACAGGTGGCGGAGCAGCACCAATGCAGTTGAACAAGTCTTATCAGAAGTGTGCTCATTTCGGGCCAAGTTGCAGAAAGAAAGAAGGAGGGAGGGGGGAGAAAGATCACTGATTAGACGCTCTCCCATGCTGTCATGTCAATGCTTCGGACATATGAGCAAGATATCGTACACCGGGCATTGAAGAAAGAGAAAAGGGTTGAATCTTTCAATTACTGCATAGCTGTGCACAGTGGCAGATTAATGAGCTCTTGTGGGGGGGAGATTTTTTTTTTTTTTTACTGACCGTACGCTATGTTCGTTCAAACGCAACAACATAATTTTAGACGTCAGAGGAAAGGAGAGGAGAGATTGCTTATCGCCATTGTGTTAATTGGTTAAGATGTATTGTGTAAGGAGCTCTCACTTCCATATGAGCAAGAACATCGGGGCAGAAATACTTGGCACTTTTCAGTAATTACAAGACTAGTGATGATACCATAGAGGGCATGAGAAAGCAAATGCCCCCATGCACTTTGCACCATGCCGTGACGCATATATATGTATATAGGGGGATGTGGGAGATGGTGTGATAAGCACCATGCTCCGGCTGCCTTTACCCCACATATTCTTCGATTTTTGCCAATTTGAAGGTGATGTGATTAGCACCATGCTTAGGCAACCCTCTTGCTATTTTGGCCCAAATACGCATTTTAATGGCATTTAGATGTGCACTAAATTTAGCTGCTCTCAGAAAATATTGCCGCACCCCTTTGTTTATTCACTCATTTTCCTGGCCCCATCACTTTACAACATACGAGTTACGCAATATGCATAGAGAAAACATTCTCTGCCTCATGTAGAAGAATCATTTATCCCAACTTTGCCACCCCCCCCCCTCCACCCACACAATTGATTTGACACGAATATTTTTCCATCAGTGAGTAAAATATCACCCTATGTGCCCATAGAAACAAATTATCACTTTAGCTTGTGCGTTTTCAGCTTCATTCGGATAACCAAATGATATAGCGTCCATGAAAAATCTTCAGATTAAAAATAATCGAACTAGATCCAATCATATTTCCTTAGGAATCTAAACGAATTTCCATTGAAGAAAAAGTGCCTTTGTTATCCAGTATGGAAAAACCGTAATTTTTTCAATTTTCAATGTCTCAAACAAGAAGGGAAAAGTTTTTACAAACAGGTCCCCCCTTCTTTTTTTCGTTCCTGTCAACTAGGAAGGATTACGTAAATGTGTGGGCAAAGAAGCAAATGGTGATCGAGTCCCGTTGTCAATTTTCCACTCGTGTTTTTGTGGAGGTGAAGGGCGAACAAAGAAAGACACCTCAGTCACACACATTTTGTCCAAACTGTACAGAAGGCTTCATTTAGAGAGCATCGGTTTGGCAACAGTGCACTTGTCTGAACCTGTGGCAGAAGGGTCGGCCCATTTCATCTTCACAGGGAATGCAAGAAGTGCAGTTTTTCCCTTCCTGTGCACCTCCTCCCCCCTCCAAGGAATCATGCCTCTTCCCTCCCTCCTCTAGCAAGAAAACCTAACTTCTGGAAGTTCAAGGTCGCATGTGGAATACGAAAGCAAGAAAAAGGAGGGAGGGAGAAGTCGCATGGTCAAGAGAACAGGTTTCTGGCAAATTTTAAAACATCGTCACAGCTCGGAGAACATATAAAGCGGGAAACGGGAGTTAGAGCAAATGTAAGATTGAGGTAAACACCTATTATTTAACATGGCCTTGGCGGGGCCTGACTGGATGAACGTATTAAGCAGGAAAATGTATAATGCGGGAACATAAAATCAGGGTTTCACTGTAAGTTTTATTCATGGCTAAGTTTTGTGATCAACATCACTCTGTTCCTACCTCCCAGCCTCGAGGATTCATAACAATGAATGCTGAATGGACCCAAGTGGTACTTGGACCTCAGGTAACGTAAGGTGTGTTGCCTATCTACATGATACGACAGATTATGTATTTTTGGTAAAAATTGTATGTGTAAAAAAAAATATTTTTTATGTTGGATTGTCATGCAATGTAGTAATCATGATGTTTTATTGTTTTAGGTTCAGATGCCAGTAGCACAGTTACCTCACATTCCAGGAAAGCTCTTGTTGACAATGAATTCCATTAAATCTCTTCAAGAGCTGCATTCATTTTTCATCACACTGAGTCAGTCCTTTTCACGGTTGCACTCCCAGAGCCCACCGGCACTTTTGCACCAGGACAGCTCTAGTATGAGAATATACACACCCAAAGCAAGTGCAGAATCGTCCAGAGGAATGAACGATATCATGCAAGATATAGAGTCAGTGATAGAGAGAGATTTCTTAGAACCAATGCCTACACGATAAGGTAAACATTTCCATATAATCATCGTGGTGAGCATATATATATATGTGTGTGTGTGTTGCAAGGTCGCATGGGGATCATATATATATGATCTAAGAAACTGCTAAAAGGTAACTGTATCAAAAGCATTTATATTCTGCACATTTCCATACTGTGATGCATTACATTGCAAAGGATGTTCCTTATAGTTGATTACAAATCTAGTCACCAAATAGAGAAATTTATAGTGAACGTTGAACAGGATATAAATATATATTTTGTCATACTATTATTGTGCAATGATGGTTGTCAAGTGCCGAAAAGTCTTTTGCATTGTATATTGTAATCGTTTTTTTCTTTGTACCTTTAAGGAATGGGTTTTTATTGATGGAACATTCTGTTTTGTTTGATGACAACAGATAGAAGAATTTTATTTTCACAACAAATCACTGTGCTGAACTTCTGTACATGCCACTGTATATTGTATTATATATATTATAATGTAATATATACTATATTATCTACATATTTCTATTCTTTGTAGTAAATAAGGTTTAAGAACTAGGAAAAGTTTTGCAAAGCATCCTCCTACCTGTCCCATATTAAAACAAAGGAGCATCTCCCCAGCCAACCCCAAGGCTCACGCCAACATCCCCTACTTACCAATCTCCACTTTGAACACTGGTTATGCTTAAGATAACATTTATCTTGAAGGTTTATTATGTAGACATTGGTCATGGTTAACATGACACTTCTGACACACATTTCATTTTAGTAATAGATTGAATAATTGCAACACTATTGTTGTTAGCCAATAGAAATATTAGTTCCTTGGAAAATTTGCTGATCAACCTTTCTTTCTTGTAAAAAGCACCTGTCTAACTTTTGCAATTCTATTTTATTTTTATTCTAAGACAAAATCAATCCGAACTATTTGGTTATGTACAATAAAGCGAATATAATTCACTGGTTCTAAACTAAATGTCTCATTAGATCCGTGCTCTACCACAGTATTAATAAATTTAAAATTTGTAATTGTAAACTGTTCATTTCAGCATAATATTCCAATTGTATTTGTTTTTTGGTCGCATTTTGGCTAAATTATCGGGTAGTTCAAAGACCCGTAGACACAGGATACAAATTTGCATTTTGTTTTTGTATCAAGATGTTTTGGATCAAAGTTTATTTATTAGGAACTTGCTCAATGAATTGTTTGACAGTGATTATATAAATGAACAAAAATACACATTTAACCTGTTTATAAGAACATAAGGAAACAAAAAGAAAGCAGTTGGAGGTAACTGGTATATTTATTCCTGAAACGTAGAAACCATAAACCTATAGTGTACATGAATAATATTATGGGAGGTTAATATTGAATTTCATGCACACACAAGACTTTACTTAACATTTATTGGAGTTCCCGATAGCTTGTCTTCCAATTTTTCCCAAGGAGTATTTCCTCTAATATGAGTTAGAGGCTTGGTATGTGTGTCCCAAGTCAAATGTGATATATCAAGAGTTTTGTCCTTCCTTGCTTTCTCCACTGCGTTATCTACTACTTGTTTCACTGCTTTGTCAACTGACTGCAAAGACAAGAAAGGATAAAAGTCAGATAAGGACATGGGGTACAGTTTCTTTCATGGAACATAAAGAGCTGAACAAGAGAGAAATGTGGTGTCAGATGGGTGGTAAAATTTATGTGTACACTTATGGAAATTATATGTTTTTATTTACTCTAGGAACATGTTGCATAATAGAACTTCACAAAGCACATGAACAGAAAGAGAAGAGGTCAAAGATGTTAATGTCAGAGCAGAAGTTCCAAACTGTGGCTTTCAATGGTGAAAATGTTACGTTAAAGAAGGGCATTCTTCATTGGAAATACATGGGAGTCTACAATAGCGCCAATTTTTTAGAAATATTGGGTGGGCTGAACTAAATTTTTTTATATCTTTATACAATAATGTATCAAAAATAGGCTGAAAATTTGCCCTAAAATGCCTTTTTTTTTTCCAGAAAATGTAGGCTTTAATGTTTAAAAACCATTTCAGGCCATTTCTGAGAGGAATACATGAATTTTATAGTGGCTGTTTTTTGCTTATTTTTGTCATAAGTGACTATTTCAAAGGTAATTGCTTTTTGAGTGCCTAATCCAGGAAAATAATAAAAATTCAGAATTTGCACCTTATTTCTTTAGGGAGAATTCACATCGAAGAGACATGTGACACAGGAGTTTCACACCAAAGAGACAAGATGCACGCGACACTCTGCAAGCAACACTTATTTCTTTGCTGTTTGCATGCATGATGGTACCGATATAATTCGTGTCATTCTATAGAATGAAGGGATCTGAACCAGTTAATTGATGGGGTGATGTAAACTACTCATCATTCATCCTCTTGATGAGACCACTCGTCATTGACATGACGAGTTATTGCTTGCCATGCGAAAGGTACAAATTACACAAAGGAATTAAACTACTAAAAAGACAATGGACACTCGTTGTGTTTTGTGAACCGTTGAACCTGTATCATGGCTGGGTGTAGGATAATTACCTGTCTAACTGAAGTCTCTTAGCTGAATGAAAATAGCGAAGTCCTCTGTAAGCTTGTCTCCTACTTGTTGACCAGAGCGTTGTAGTACTCCTCACCTACTGACTTGCTGACCACCTTCACTCTCTCCACTCAATCTCCAAAGTCAGTCACCTCCCAGCTTGTCTCACCTCTATATTCCCTGGCCATCGAGCTCTTCCTCGATGCCGAATCGCCGAATCGTGTGTTTAATATAATTGCTACCATGCAAACCGCTGACTCTAAAACCAGAAGTGTTACCTGTTCCTGAATGCTCAGGAGGTTTGCATGGCACAACACAATGCATTGTAAACATGCCTAAGAGGCTTGAGACAGCTGAGAAAAACAAGTGAATGCCCTGGTCAACATGAAGCGTTCAGAGAGACTTAATAAAATAAACATACAATCTTAGGGATTGATACGTTCGCCCCGACAAGGAAAAATTTTCTCCTTTGAAAATTTAAAAGTCAAATCGCAAAGCTTGACATGACTCAGGTTCGCCAATTCCATATATTTTCTTAAAAAACCAAATATACAAAAGAAATCCACCATAACTGTCTGTTGTTTGCCGTATCCCGAAAAAAAAAATTTATTCCCTAAACTTTATAATGAATAATACCCTTAATACTAACAAATTCGTATGTTTATACGATGTAAAAACAATAATATATAATATTATAAGACTAGAAATCACAAAGGTTCGTGTCGTTAAGCGATAAAAACTCTTAATGTACGACATATGTGCGCGTACGTAATGATTATTATGTAGAATTGCTCATCCGCCTGGTCCTAGTCAAGAGTCTGTGATGCCTCGCCAAGCGGTAACTACTCTGTGTCGTCAGCGAGGCAAATGGCTGGCTGGAGCGTCTTCGCAAAACAAAACATAGCTCCCACTGTTTTTTAAGAGTAGAGTCATAAATACACTACAAACCTTGACAAGGGTACACACGTAAGTCTATAAAATGTGAATAGTCACATTCGTCCAAAATAAGCATGTAAATTATTGACATAATATATATATATCTCAATGTTTTGTCTTGTGTTAAAGCCTGTGTAATACGTTGAGCTAACTACGTAGCCAGTGCACTCCTAACATCGTTGAATATATGAACTTGCACGGCTATGTTGCACATTCCAATGTATCATAATACAATATTCAATGCATATAATTGGTTACACTGATAACTATCGCTGGTAAAACATAACTATAGCGTTCAATTTTCTTTTCTACGTTAATCTGTATACTTGTATACATATATATGGCTTGGTGAATACCTTTGTATGTCTGCACACACATAAAAAAAAATAATCTTGCAGTATTTTACCAACTGTCTACTCTGATTGAAAATATCAGAAAATGTCCAATGTGCAATTGTATTTTAACTATGTACCATATTGGTGAAACACAATTAACTGTTTGGAAAAAACATTTGCATAAAACTAAAGCATACTGTCTGCAATGTTTGAAAGTACTGGAGCTATGCTTGTTATAGCTTGCATGTGCAATTGGATATCCATTGTAAAAGCTTCTTCTTAAAACAAAATTATGCACTAATTGATGCACTGGTCAATTAACACCACTGGCGCTTGTCGCTTCCTTGTAGTATAATATAAACTTGAATGCATATAAAACTGGTTCTCATGCATGGCACAAAACTGAAAATGTGTATAAGGGCTATGGAAAAGTATTGTTTCCCATAATGCATGTTAAATAACCAAATAAATACACATGATAGGAGCTCACATGTGTATGTGTAGAAACACTGTAGCACAATTCTGTAATTATTGTTTGTAACCGGAACTGCTGTTTGTAGAATGTATGTTTTCTATGCTTCTTCTTTCTGGATTGCTTGTCGTCTTGACTGCATTGGGGTAATGTAAAAATGTGGTAAATTACCCGTAGAACTTGGGAGATGGGGAAAAGTTGTTGTTTGAACTACAAACAGTGTGGAGGGAAATTTTATCTAGCTCCATCACTAGGTGTTGTTGATAATGTATAGTCCGCTATACTGGGAAATGTATGGTTGACTACATCCTTCCTGTAAAAGGTAGTCTCCGTGTAGTAATAATTAGAAATGTCTGCATGTCTCCCTCAAATTGGTGGTGACGAGTCTCTCCTTGAAATAATACTTAAAATGTCTGCATGTCTCCCTCGTAGAATAGTAATAAGTCTTTCTGCCTGGTAATAGTAGACTGCCTGCGGATGTCCGTCATGAAAAATGCCCATGGATGGTGTAGGCATTGCTTGTCCATGGTGCTCCGTATAGACAGGTTAGGTTAAAAAGGAAAATTTATGACAAAGAAAGGAAATAATGAAGGATAGGAAATGTATAATTCATGTTCATACCAGTACCCAATAGCAACTAATTTCCATTGCCTTTTCTTTAAAATCAAATTAAATTGTCTCATCAAAATAAAATAAATTAAATAAATAGATAAAATAATTGCCATAACTCTTTGAAAATAAATAAGGAAAATTTAAATAAAATATCCAACCGTAATTAAAATATTAATGTCCATGATTAATGTGGTGCCTTAACCTATTAATTATTACTGCGCTGCTCTAAATGAATCTGTTTCGCAAGCTGATGATGCTTAAAAAAATAATATCCTAGGGTTGCGGTTAATAACACATTCCAAATAACAAAAACTAATATAGACATGGGCAAAGGGTTTAGGACTAATTCCTGAAATGAGATGTTCTTACTAATTGATTGATTAAGTTGTTTTAAAGCAAGTTCAAGTGGAGTCCATTTGGGAATAGTGAAATCAGATAAATTCTTGGGAATATTAGGTAGTAACTCAATTTCTTTCATCTTTACTTGTTCGAAAGCTAAAATTCTTGTGTGTAAAATTTGTTGATCCACAATAATCTGCAAAAAATCCTGATAATTAAAAAATAAAGATTGGCCTTCGGTAAGCTGAACTGATCTGTGCGTGTTCAAATTATTATTCAAATTCTGAATAACAATAAATTGACCTGAACCTGATATTAAAATACCATTCCGTGTTCTGATAAACTGAAATAATTTATTGTCAGTAATAGACTTCACTTCAAAATTACAAAATGTAGAATTAATAAACAAAAATAAGTGTTGCAAGCATGTTCTGAATTCTGTTGAAAATTATAAAATGAATTATTATGTTGTGAACCCTTAAAATAAATAAAATTTGTGTTGCGCAAAGCAAGCTATTAGTGTCCTAAGAGGTTGCTTTGACAAGCCTCTAATGGCCTCCTAATAAACAATAGGCCGGGGCGTTACGTTACGAATTGCATTAATCAGTTTATTAGTCACCCGAGAAAAACGTAACAAGAGACATTGTTACATCTAAATCGCATTGTAAAATTTGTGCAAGCTATTGAAACTCGGGAGAGGCATGTTGTGCATGAGAAAACTGAGAAATAATATGCACTGACCTCAAACTGTATACGCTAGACTTTCCAGCCATGATAAAGCGAATACCTAAACACTAGAGAAATGGTTCTCAACCTTCGTGAAACAATGTCCCGGTATTTTCTTTTGAGTCAATGCCCTTAGCCCAAGAATTTTCCTCGTAAATTTTTACAGTATTTAAGATTTTATGCATGAATTAACATGTACTTATGAAATTAAATATTGTTAAATAAATTCTAGCATAATCATAAAGAGTAATAATAGTTTGATTACGTGTGTAGGATTGTTGACAAATTTATAAATGTGGATGAAGAAGTAGTAATGTCGTCTCCTTATAATTAAGTGATACCAGGTTCGATAACCGGTGGAGCTGCCCCCCATGGCAGAGTGGTTTGATTTGATTTGATTTAGTTTATTTTACTTCGCGTTTTGTGCCTCTTGGCTAATTTGCGAAGATGGGGATGAGTGATGAAATGATGAAATTGATGAATGGACATTCACAAACAACCAAGCCCGACCGGGATTCGAACCCGGGACCCTTGGCATCGCAGCGCGATGTGCTAACCACTCGGCCACAGGGTCGGGTAGAGTGGTTAGTACATCGTGGGAATGGATGTTTGTGAATGTCCCTTCATCAATTTCATCATATCGTCACTCAGCCCCATCTTCGCAAATTAGTCCAAAAGTGGCACAAAAATTGAAGTAAAATAAATCAAATCAATCAATCAATCAATCAATAACCGGTGGAGGCACATAGTGGCACAGGTCCCACTCTAAACTGTAGGTTGAGCCCTGATATGTATATTTGTGCATAAAATGGACTTAAAAGAACGAAAACTCACAACTCAAATATGATATTGGGATTATGATAGTTGTCAACCACTTTCAGCAGAACATTTCGCAGCTCAGTATAGTTGATACGAGGGCACGGTATAGGGTCGCGGTTGACGGATCTATTTTGATCTAAAGTGTCTCCATATGCTGGCTTTTTCAAATAATAGCGCTCATGTTGTAATTGGTGAAAACACGGCCTCTTTACTCGATGTTGAAGGCAAATTACAGCCGAAAACTGCATCAAAAAACTTGATAAAGCGAAAAAAACGTTGTGTTTAAATCTTTAAACATTGTACATATTGATACTTTATTATATCAACAAATTTGAGCTTCAAACATGATGCCGGTTGGGCTCTCTTCTAGAGTCTAAATATAGCTTGTTGGAGTAAAGCATTCACTGCGCACAACAAACTCACACGGTATTGAGAAAACGGCACAGTCCGAGAGACACATAAGTGACATGTGCATCTTGCCGTATCTCTTCAGTTCGAAAGGTTGCATTGATTAGTGAGGGTTGGCTTCCAAGCGACTTGTCTCTCGTGTCACTTCGGCGTGAATTCTCCCTTAAAGTCAGCTCGGTGGCTGATCGTGTTAAGTGGTTTACTTACGATTTCACCACCAAAGTTCCCAAGTCCTGACCTGGGCACTCTTTGTGATTGTCCCTTCATAAATTTCATCATCATGATCAGCCAAAAGTACCAGCAATGCTAAATAACCAAAATACAAATACTCGTGTCCTTACGGCAGCAACAGGTGTATCAGCACGATAATACCACTCTTTATATAATAAATAAAAGTTGTTATATGTATCATTCCTTGTGAGCTAATTGTAACGGTTAAATTTTCCCCCATTTACTGTTGATTTTGCTCTGGGTCCAATGAAAAATATACAAGAAGAAACCGAAAGTTACCTATTTAAAATATAGGTACATTCAGTCTCCCATCAAAAACAGAATTTAGTGTAGGATGAATCTGACAGAGGAATTTAACAACAAGCTTACCTTAATTTCTTCTTCAGTGGCAAGGTTAGCTGATGTAATAAGTTTTTGAAATGAAGTAATCGGGTCCTTTGATTCTCTGACACTCTGTATTTCTTCACGAGTACGATAAGATGTGCCAGGATCAGACATTGAATGTCCATAGTAGCGGTAGGTATCAGCTTCTATGATAAGTGGTCCATTCCCAGCTAGTGCATATTCAATAGCATACTTTGTTGCTGCTTGAACTGATAGTATGTCCATTCCATCAACCTAAAACACCAACAATCGCAAAAAGTACTATAGTGGATTAAAGGCCTCTTGTGGGAGGTGTGGATTACCATTTGTCTACTAGATGCTGTATCATTAGATTTAGATGTCATCTCTGGGGACGATTGCTCAGTTTTAGATGTCAGAGGGAGTTTGTCAATTACCTGTGTGCTAATTAATAATTTATTGCCAGTCATCATCACTTATCCTCAACAAGTAGGAAAACAACATAAAATAACTATTTATATTTTTTTATTAGCATCTCTTTTCTATCTCATGACGAGGAGGAATAATGATGAGTGGATGACATAGATGAAAAGACAAACACCCATGCCGGGATTTGAACCCAGTCTCTTTGATAGCAAGATCGTGAAACAATCACTCAACTCTTCTACACAGAGACAGTTTAAAATGTCTAAAACACAATGCATTGAAAATATATTGCTGTATACAGGTACGATTATCAGTTCATCCGACTGCCTTGAAACTTGATTAATGCATCCTGCGACTTGGAACTTTCCCCTTGACTTCACAGTTATTCAGTACAGGTAAAACATACTCTCATCAATAATGAATGGCATCTGGCTTTGAGTTGAAAACAAGCAAGGATGCTGATTTTAATGAACCTCTAAGATGAGAATATTACAATAATAATCAGCAGTGCAAATAGTTTGAATAGTTACTTTTACTGTTCTGGGAAATTTGTAGTCCATATTAGCATTTTCATGTGAGAGGCCCAAGCTGTTTTGATGATGCTTGTAATAATTATTATGCACACATCCTGCGTTTTCCACTTTTATAAATGTATTCTTCCCTAAGCCTTGTGTATAACAATTACACACACCCAGTAGTCACAAAGTAGTTTCATACAGACATTTGTTTTCAAAGGAGATGTATGTAAGAACTATACATGCTCTGCAAGTTGAGTTTGAGTTTAAGAAATCACTATGTGCCTCCACCAGTTATCAAACCCAGGGCCTCTTAATTATAAGGGGATGGCGTTGTCACTACATCAACGGAGAGGCCCAGTAGAGGCAAGTAGTGTATCAATCTGATAAACATCGCCAACTGAATGCTGTATTGTGAAATCTCCGCTATTTGTCGGAGATGAGTTTATGTTTTTACGTTCCTTACATGTTAATGTGTCAAGTTCCAAAGTGACCTATCTGGCTGTCAAGTAGTGTGAGCCATCAACATTAATAAAATGTTTGCACAAATCTTGTAGTGTATACAAGAAATTAGTATTCTGCTGGTGACATAAGGTAAAACAGTAATATCAGACACATTGCAGTTAAACGAACTAAACAAATCCTGGTTCCAGAATATTCATATACCACAAGCAGAGTCTAAAACTTGAGTCGTTAATATGATAACACTAGCTTCTTAATATTTCCTGTTCATACTAACCCAGAGACCTGGAATGTAATCTCCTCTAGTGTAATACTGTGTACTTGCTGCAGCTCTGTTTGCTGCTGTTCCCATTCCATATCGATTGTTTTCACAAACAAAGACAATTGGCAAGTTCCAAAGTTTTGTTATGTTGAAAGTCTCAAAAAGCTGCCCCTGATTGGCTGCACCATCCCCATACAGAGTCAAGCACACAGCATTGTTCTTGCGATACTTGTTAGCAAATGCAATTCCTGCTCCAAGAGGGACCTAAGAATGTAGAAATAAAGCAAGTTATTCTTGTAAAATAATGTGTAAAACTAATTAACCTGTGGTGCGACAGCCCTTGAAGGCCAGGGCTTACCTACAGACTGCCAACCTCACTTCCACATGCCTCAGAAGAGGTGGGCGATCATCCAACTGGTTGTTGGGTGACTTGTGGTCATCATGACAAACCGCCAGTCATTGTTGCAGGTCCTTGGCTCTTGTACCACAGTGTTAGTGTTCTTCATACACACGCACACAATTTAAAAGTAACCTCAATTAGATGTTTTTACATGAGACAGTGGCTAAAGAACTTACAAGATGGGAAAATAAATGTTCACAAAATTTTATAACAATTTACTTCATTGGGAGCAGAATGGTAGTGTCCAAAGTGGAAAAATGTAAAATTGAGGTTCCACTTTCTTGTATTACATTTTTTTATATGCTGGTGTAACATAATTATGATGATAATTTTTGTATTCAACTGCAATAAATAATTGACAAAATAATTTTTAACTGCAGGTTATCCAACAAGTCCTGTCTGTTCCAGGTTTGGTTATGCCCTGAACATGAAGTAGATGCAAATTTGCTTTAAAAATTACATGTTTTTCAAGAAATCTGATATTTTGAATTCTGAAAAATTGCATTCTTGGTTGTGGACGTATTTATAAATATTTAGTTGCATGTTGTAAGAAAATTTATTACACAAATCCAGATGCAGTGGTGGATTAGCATGCTTTTCCAGCAGATGGCATTTTTTCTAGCTCTCGCAACTAGGTTCATAGAACTTCAGCATTAGACATCTCAAGGGGTGATTGCCTACACTCCACCTTCTCCCTTAATCTGTTCATGTCCAGATGACAATACACATAAAAGTGCTCCTGAAAAAGAAAAAAAAAATGTAAAGTGCTCCCTGCCGGTGATCCAAACCTGGTCTTTCGCATTGTAGTCAGATACCCTAACGATTGAGCTACCGCAGCTCATGAAAATGAAGGAGCATGTAATTATTCAAAGCTGAAATTCGGAACGTAAGTACCGAAAGGGTGTAAAAAATAAAGTAAAATAGTTTCGTACCTTTTTTTATTTGCATTGCATTTTACAAACCTTAAACTACTTTTCTACGTAGTTTCCACCATTGTTCAAGCATTTGTCATAGCGTGGCACTAGTTTTTGTATCCCATCATCATAGAACGTTCCCGCCTGTGACGAAAGCCATCCATGCACTGCTGCTTTGACGTCGTCGAAACACTGACCAGCAAGAAACTTCTTCTTCAGATGAAGAAAGAGATGGTAGTCACTTGGTGCCAAGTCAGGGCGGTTGGCAGATGAACAAATTGTTCCCAGCTGAATGACGTGATGAAATTTTGAGTTTGTTGGGCCGTATGCGGACGAGCATTGTCGTGAATCAACACAATGACCTCGCTAAGCATTCTGCGTCTTTTGTTTTGAATTGCATGACGCAGTTGGATTAATGTGTCACAGCAGGCATCTTTGTTGGTGGTCTGTCCTCTAGGCAAGAATTCAACCATTCTTGCATTGAGAAAACAAATCACAGACTGGACATCACAGTCGGCGAGCCGATTGATTTTCTTGAACATTTCAAACCTTCAGAAAACTACGAAGAAAAAGCATGTCCTGCTCCCACGCGTGCCTGTGGCTAACTAAGGGATAAAGGACGTCAGCGAGAACTCACACGGTCGCGACTGCATCTCTACAGTGGCAATATTTGCAAACGGTACTTACTTTACGAATACGCCTCGTACTATGCTTTTGAGAGATATTTTTCAAAAATATACTGTTTCTAAGGCCAGCACCTTACCATGTTCTTACTCTTTTGGTTGCATGAAACATAGGCTACAATATGAGATTAGAAATATCTGTTTTGTGAGATACAGTAAGGGGGTCCCGGGTTCGATACTCGGTGGAGGCACAAGTGGTTCGGATCCCCCTTTAAACTGTAGGTCAAGTCCCGATTAGCCTTACTGTGGACTTAAAACAACAAATCAATCAATTTTGTGAGATATAGCTTACATGTTTATTCTGAATTGCAGTACTAGGATACAAATAAATAATATATTCCACTTACTAATGCACCAACTATGCCATTCCCACCGTAGAAATTTGTCCCGTACATGTGCATGGATCCTCCCTTTCCTTGGGAACAACCACTTTCCTTCCCCATCAACTCGGCTAACACTTGGTGAACAGGCACTCCCATCAAGTGTACCCAACCATGGCAGCGATACGAAGTGATTACTTGGTCTTGCGGACGTAATGCACTGTGAATACCTACTCCAACTGCTTCCTGAAAGGTAAGGTACATATTTTATATTAACAGTAAGGATTGGTTTTTGGTGCATCATACAACTGAAGAGTTTGAAGATTAAGTTGCAATGTTCTGGAGTCTGCATCAACTAGGGAGGCACTTGTTGATTCACCATACATCTGAAGAGGATCTCCCCGATGAAATACTGGTAGCGTCGTTGCCTAGTAATCAAGGGATTCCAGGTTCGATACCTGGTGGAGGCACACAGCATTTTGGATCCCACTTTAAACTGTAGTCCAGTCTGAGCATAAAGTGGACTAAAAGAACTCATACGTCTCAAGAGTTTGAAGATTTAGTTGCAATGTTCTAGAACAGTGGTTCTCAACCTTTATGAGACCATGGCCCGACAAATTCTTTAAGTTGGTGCCCCAATTGCAACAATATTACTCATAAAAACTTTCTAATTTTTAAACTTTATGTATACTAATTAATATGTACCATTGAAATTAAATATTAATAATAATATTATGATATAATTTTAGAGAAATGCATAGTTCCATTATGTCTAAGCTTTTTGACAATATAAAGTTAGGTTTAAATTAGTTGCCAACCACTAGATCTAATGACATATTGTAGTTTCCTCAGGCCCGTATCAATAAATTTATATGGTAAATACTGATTTTCATGGAAATGTACAGTAAAACCTCGTTAATCCGGACTAATGGGGGGGTTTAATGAAAGTCCAGATTAACTGAAATAACCTAAAAGAACAGTAGAAAGTGCATTAAAACTCCGTTTATAGTAACAAAACATGTTTATTATGGTGTATTTAAAGGGCATAGGCCTATATACACTATACAGTACAGTACAAAGTCTGCGGGAAAAAGAATTTCATCAGTGGTTGACTGCCTTTTCTTTGGGAAGTTCTCTTGTTGACTTCTAGCAACATTTAAAACCTTGCATTCCGCTTTTCTTTTTTGCCTTTTGCCTGTCCAGCTTATCGGGGTCCGGATTAACGAGGTTTTGCTGTATTTTGAACACTTAAATGTTCCAATTACTTGGGAAATCAATGACTATATTATTATACTTAAAAAATTGGTCACTATATGATTAATTTAATTTTAATGAAGTTGGTTGGAGGAAAACTGTTTCAGGACCAGGAGAATATCTCGCGGCCTGGTATAATTGGCACCATGGCCCAGTAACAGGCTGTAGCCCAGCAGTTGAAAAACATTTGTTCTAGAGTCTAGAGCCTTCATCAATTAGGGAGACAAATAAAAAAATAAAAAAACTTGTAAAATTGAACAGAAAAGTGAAATGCAGTTGAGTCCTGTTGTCAGAGGAAAAGTGAACAAACATACTTCAATCATATTCCTCACTTACTCAAATCCTCAGCCAAGTTGTGTTAGGCAAACAGCAGAATTCTGCGACTATGGATTTGCCCATTCTCAGCATTGGAAGGGGAAATTGTTATTTGGAGGGGAGGGGGATGTTTGCTCGAACCTTTTGGGTTATCTCTGGAGATTCCCTCATGCTTAACATGATGACAATTGGAGGGATGCTTTGGCATAGATGGCAAAATCATATGGTCATTGTTTTGAGAAGCAACAATGATGATAAGAATAATCCTGCAGTACACAAAGAACATTCTTTATCCCGTGCTTTGCTAAGCCTTGACACTGACAATGGTGAAGGAATGAAACTAATGACATTTTTCATTTTGACATTGAGCATCAAAGGCAGGCCCATGAATGTTGCTTTGTAGCTCAGCAAGGTTCCACACCTTCTGCTGGTGCTGTGATTATCAATGTTCATGTGTGCCAGAGTGTGTAATGGCAACAAGACCAGTGTGCAAATTAACAGGGGAGAGGGGGTGCCGGGATCCCCCCCAAATAATTTTATCCCCGGCAGAAGAAAAAAAATTAAATCCCTGCCAGGGATGTTTTTATCCCCATCAAAGCTTAGTGGTAGAGTTGTCATGTGATGGCAAAACACAGCTTCATGCTCTGGTTCTAATATTGTATTTTAACTTTAACAGTTTTTCAGCAACCACAGACATTTTAATTCTAGAAATTCGAAGTGAAGACGTGGTAGAATGATGATGTGTTCTTCATATAAAAAAAACACTGCAAACTGAGTGTTTCATCTCATTAAAACAAACATATAGAATAAAAATATTAATGTATTTAACAGTCAGAAATAGCAAGAGAAAATTATGTCACACTTACTTGTCCTGAATAGAGGTGGCAAAACCCATAGATAAGTTTTTCTCGATACAATGCAGCAGCAGCAGTTTCCATTTTCCTGATAACCAGCATCTTACGGAGTATCTCCAATGCATCTTCTTTATTCAATGAGACTTTGCTCGGTGGAGGAGCATCCAATTTATGCAGTTTGTATGGCTTAATGAAAGAGATTAACAATACAATGAAATATAAACCTTTACTAGCATTTTCAGACAATATTAATCACTTGGACCTATAAAGATATAACATATCAATCAATTTGAATTTAGTATAAAATATTCTATAAGAGAGAGGGGTTGTTCTGAACTCTCCCATTTTGCACATTGATGCTTAGACAGCTAGCTTAATATTTGAACATTTCGAGTGCTTTTACATCCTCCTTGATTTTCTATCTAATTATTTACATTTCAAACTAGACCAGGTGAACCTTATAGTTTTGAATGGAGGTAATGTTGATAACAAATCTTTTCGCTTTGCTAAGATAAGTTTCCCAACTAGAACTTGCAAACTGAAGGGATGCTTGCTTCATTTTATACATCAAAAGGTCGACAATGATTCTCATTTATTCTTTTACTAATTGATGACTGATTATTAGTTTTTAAGGAGGGCAATAATATCAGAAAAGAACAAGAAAGCAGGGTCAAGAATTAAGTATTGTAAATATAGATTTGAATTGTTAACACTTCATTTACTTTTGTAAGTTGCTGTGGTCACACATACCTTTGTTTCAAATTCAATCTGATCGGAAGAGTTTTTCCGTACCATTAGAAACGAAGATGGCAGAACTTTCTGAAAAGTAAAAAAGTAAAGCAATTTTTTTGTATATTGTATATTTATTTTAATATGTTGAGTTTATAACCAACTACAACACACACACACACTTTCTCCATCTCTGTGCCTGTGTGTGTGTGTTAGGCACACTGAAGCAGGGAAGTTGTAGGTCAGAAAATTCCCCCAACTGTACTGACAAAATAGGGCAATATAATTAATTTGTTCCATATTCTAATCATATTTGCAGAAAAATGTTTTATTTTTTCAGCAATTGAGTCCCTCCTTAAAATTGTGGATGTGTTTATGTATATGTTGTTGTATGTCAGTGATGGCATCAGAAAAAATGAGTGAGGAGGCAAAGGGGATGGGGGGAGATATTTTATGGGGACAGTTACATCTCATATTCTCCTAGATACCATACACATAAAGCATATTTGCGCTAAAAGAGTATCAATGGTGTATGTGTGCGTGTTCCAAGCTGCAGTTACCGTAGTGAGATGTGATTCCTAGTGTGAATGCAGTAAGGATTTTTTCTATATATTGCCCTGCATTAGTAGCTCATCGCTCTTAAGATTTGTTAGATTTTAGGCATTTTATATTTTAGATAAAAAGAGGGGCATTTACTCTTACATTCATTGACGAGTGATTACAGTGATGGTGCCAGAAAAAAAATAGGGAGGCAAAGGGGGAGATATTTCCTGGGTGGCAGTTACATTTAGTATGCCCCAAAATATCATCCAAAAAATGCATATTTGGGCTAAAAGAGCATTTATTTACCTAGTTTTTCTTGTTTGCTGTGTAACTTCCAGTTTTCTGCAAGTTGTATAACAGGGTGTTGGCTCAGAAAGGAAGTATAGAAGAATGAAGAAGTAGGATGGCATATTTAGCTCACACACTTGTCTGATACTCAGCACCTGTGAATCAGATAGAATCCTTACGTTCCCCACCAAGGCCAAAGTTGAGAACAGGAAGTTGAGGTGGCTTAGTGTTGGTAAGGCTAGAGCCTTGGCAATGGATATTCTGGAAACATGGTATCTCTCCCTGATATCATCTGGTCCCTAAAATGAGGCCAAGTGACCACAAGGCTGTTTCCCCAAGAATGGACTGGTTGATTTGGTTTATTGTACTTTGCTTTTTCGGCCACTTTTGACTAATCGCGAATATGAGAGGATAAGTGATGATATGATGAAATGCTGAAGGGGCACTTATAAAGAACACCCACACCATTGTACCACACTGTGCTAGCCACGGAGGCCGGCCCAAAGTATGGACTGATGACTAAAATTACTAGAAGGATAATTGCTAAGATGGGCCACTCTTTGATCCAGATAAAATTCAAATATAATTCCACTGGCGAAGCCTCAAGAGAGGACCGGAGGCTGAGCCTACCCTAATATATTTGTCTGTTGCGGGTTATTTTATTACTTATAATTTCGTTAAACTATGCTTAATGCAAGAAAGCTGAAATTTTAGGTCTTGCGATAATTACCACAAATTTCCATCCCTGCCTGGTTGTCTACAGGGTGTCCCAGAAATAGGTGGCATAACTTCAGGAGCCTTACATGTTAACAATGAAAAAAGTTTATATGAACATAGGTCCGGAAATGTTTGGTTTCCAAGTTATAGGCATCATATTTGATGAGTGGTACATGCTGAGTGGGCCTTCTTAAGACCATGTACACCAATCAGGAACGAGCAGATATGCACTTCATGTATGGTTTGGGAGATGGCAATGCTGTAGAGGCCCGTCGTTTGTACCACGGTACCCACACCGAAGATGCCCAGGAAAGTTAGGAGTTGTAGCACATTGCTGCAAAAACCATTGGCAGAATACGACATGCGCAGGGTAATCTGCTGGTGATAATGCCTGTACATGTTGCTGATGGTAGGGATATAACTGTTGTTCTCGCAATACTCTCCAGATAGTGGAATGAGGAATATCCACTTGCATTGATAACCTTCGTGTGCTGATTTCAGGAGTTGCAGTCACAATATCCAGAATCTCCTCTTCTTGCACAAGAGTCGTAGATCGAGGTTGTCCTCTTTCAACAACACGAGGTGCAAAATTGCCAAATTCACACAGGCGGCGATGGATACTCACAAATGTTTTTCTATCTGGGCATCTTCGGTGTGGGTACCTTTCGTGGTACAAACGACGGGCCTCTACATCATTGCCATCTCCCAAACCATACATGAAGTGCATATCTGCTCGTTCCTGATTGGTGTACATGGTCTCAACAAGGCTACTCAGCATGTACCACTCATCAAATAGCTGGTTGTGTTACAGGAAACCACCTGTGGAAGATAGACAAATTCCAGTGAGCATACGTTATGACAGCCTATAACTCGGAAACCAAACATTTCCTGACCTATGTTCATATAAACTTTTTTCATTGTTTACATGTAAGGAACACACTCTTGAAGTTATGCCACCTATTTCTGGGACACCCTGTATATTCGCATGCAGTGAAGAACCTCTTATAGGGCCTCAGCTGGTCCCATATAATATCCTGTGTGATCCATGAGGGAAAGTATAATCTCAGGGGCATGCATGCCTGTAAAGGACAAGATGAGGCTGGCCTCACTAGGTAACACCATCCGAAGAGTACTGATCGTGTACAAGCATGTGACATCACAGTGGAGGCACAAAGCTTGTTCAAGCAGCCTACCGCTAACACTTCTATGAGAGATTCAGAGAGGGAAAGTATTTTATTACTCGTACTTTGGGGAGGGGGAAATATTAATTGCAATGGTATTGACTATTGAGCAGTGGTGGTCCCGTGACTTTTACAGCAAGGGAAGCACATGCTGTAAGAAATTGAAACAAGCATTATTGTTATTATTATTATTAACTGTCCTTTATGAATTCTTCTATCACCAGATTGTAAAATCCATCTTCATTTTCATTTCAGTTTTCAGCTTGATCTCAATTGCTGCCCTTGGGTATTGCTGCAGTAACTGTGAATTCGGCAAAGTGCTCAAAATGACACTAGCACTAGACACTGGACTTGTTGAAAACAATAAACACACGTAACTTGAAAGAAAACAGATGATGACGAAGCGCTTTTTTCTCCCTTCTAGATATCAGAGGAATTAGCGACAGTTATTGCTCTTCTGAGACGAGCGAAGACAAAATGTTGGCCATTAACTTAATTTCAAAAGACAGAGAGTGTCTTCAGAAAAACTTTTTTCGCATTCCTTTTATCAACTAATTCTGATCTCCAGTTTCCGCTGTTGACCTTGTTGGAAGTCTACTCTCACAGTTTCAAATGCTGCCGTCAGATTTTCAGTGCGGGTGTGAGTTTGGAATGCTTTAATTGTTCATGTCATCAAAACCTGAACTACTCCACACACCCTCTTTATTTGAAGATAGGCCCTCTCGGATGGCATAGTGGTAACACCGTCGCCTTGTAATGAAGAGGTCTCGAGTTCGATACCCGGTGGATACATGTTTTTTGGTTCCCACTTTCAACTGTAGGTCCAGTTCCGATTAGCCTATCTGTGTATAAAGAGGAGTTAAAAGAAAAACGCATTTGAAAATAGTACGCAAAGGCAACAGTAGAGTTTGAATGCTCTTCTGCAAGCAAACTATTATTCCACATTGGTCTGGATTAAAATGAACACGTTGTTTTCTTTATTACACTCGGTAGAATTTAAATCAGGCATTCAAAACTTCTCGATGTCAGGTCCTGGACGAAAAGTGTTTCCAGCACTCAACCTACGCTTTTCCACACACCATCAGCTGGCTGCCGCAAGACGCGGAATGAGTTCTGCCGATTCATTCCCTTCGAGTCCATTGAAGGGCAGTGATTTGGACAATTGTTAAGTGTGATTTTTAAACATATGTTTTTCATACAGATTCCAAGAATAGCACACATGAAATTCACTGGGACAACTCACAACACAAAATTTGCTGTAACTGAAGAGAAAATATTACAATATAAATATTTTATAGGCACGTTTAACTCGCAAGAATCTGTGAAGCTGGAATAAGTCGTGGTCATGCGTTCCCTATGCCGAAGGTGTGCGAAGAATGCCGAGGCACGGAGCGTATGGCCGAGGTGACAGAAGGCTCCTTTTCCCCCGAAGTATCACGAAATATGCCGAGGAAGTGAGCGACATATGGATGAGAAGAAACCTCTCGTGGCCTTATAACAACCCTTAGAAGAAGATATGTGAAACAATGGTTTGAATGAAACTGTAAAAATAAATTGACAACAAAAACACAGTTAATAAATTAGCATGTGTTTTACTCATTCCCTTCATTCCACGGAATAACCACCCATGCTATTGAGACATTCCTTTAATGATTAGTAACAAAACTGCTAAACAGATAGGTTTGGAAGTTAACAAAGAGAAAACTAAATATATGCTTACAGGCTGAAACCAAGTGTTAAATAATAATGAAAATCTAATTATTGATAACAACTCGTTTGAACCAGTTTCCAAATTCAAATACTTAGGAGTAATATTAACAAATGAAAATTATATTAAAGAGGAAATAAAAAGTAGGCTTAATTCAGGAAATGCATGTTACTTCTCTCTTCATAAACTTTTGTCTTCTCGTTTAATATCTAAGAAACTAAAAGTTAAAATATACAAAACAGTAATTTTGCCTGTAGTATTATATTGGTGTGAAACTTGGTCCCTTACATTGAAAGAGGAACACAAATTGAGAGTATTTGAAAATAAGATCCTTGGGAAAATCTTTGGACCTAAAAGGGATGAGGAGACAGGTGAGTGGAGAAGGTTACATAATTTGTATTCATGTCCAGATATTATTAGAATGATTAAATCAAGAAGACTTAGGTGGGCAGGCCATGTGGCACGAATGGAAGAAGAGAAAGGAGTTCACAGGATTCTTGTTGGGAAACCTGATGGTAAGAGACCTATAGGTAGGCCAAGATGAAGATGGAGGGACAACGTTGAGATGGACCTAAAGGAAATCGGTAGAGATGGAAAAGAGTATATAGATCTTGCGCAAAATAGGGACAGATGGAAGGCCTGTGTTGCTGCAGCCATGAACCTTCGGGTTTAAGAAGGCTAGAGAGTTAGTTAGTTAGTTAGTTAGTTAACATAACTGAAAATATGCTACTTTTAAAAGGGATCGAAGTACACATGCAAATGTATTGAGAAAATCCATGTTTCTGACACTTTCTGATAGATGTGTTACAAAGAAAGCTGCCAGTGTTCAATGAGATTGATGCAATATTATATCTTTTATTTTGTAGGGGCTATATTTTTTATATTTTAACACATAAAACACTTAAGCTTCTAAAAAAAATTACAGCTATAATAACATGAACTCACACCTCCCTATCTGCATCCCCACGCCCATGCCTACCCTTCCAGCAACACTACGCTTTGCCACTGCCCATGCCGGGATTTGTAGCATGCTGTGCTAACCACTCTGCCATTACGACCACCTGCAAGTAGCAATTTATCTATCCTAAATTCCAAGTTCAAATCGTGGCGTGGGTGTTTCTTGTTGAAGTTCCTTCATCAAATAAGAAAAATAAATAAATAAAGCACCTATGCGTGTATATTGGGCACTGACGTCAGCCTCACTCTCAGCAAGCAAGTTGACTCCACATCTTGTAAATCGTGAAAACAAGTACCTCTTTATTTGAGATGTGGATTTGGACATTTCAAAGGTCTGTTGGAGCAATAAGTGGTGCAAGTTTTCCTCACAAAGTTGCCAGCGGATATTCACCCTCTGAGGCCTATGCAGGTGTAGCAGTACTCAGTACTGTTACTTGATCCCAGTAAAATTACTTTCAAATAAGTTCTACATTGTTACAACTTATAAGAAACTTATAATGTCAATTTTCTTACAGGTGTCATAGAACTCTTGATAAGCAATCAAGTTCACGCACATGAACATTTTAATGTAGTTATATTTATTACATGGTCAAATGCTCAAATATAATAACTCAAGTTTATGGTTTCATTTCGTATATGCACAACCATTCTAACATACATAATTAAAGTACCTGTAACTAGCTGAAACGAGTCTGCTTTTGAAAATGAAAAAGTGTATATCTACTTACATATAATTTCGGGAAATAATTAGAAGTCTTTCCCATCCTTCGCAGCAATAGAGCCATAATAATTACTTATGTATTCAATCTCAAGCAGTTTGGTTTCAGTAAACTAATTTTATTGCGTGAACACTTTTCAACTCTACTCAATTGTTCAATCAACTCAACAAACTCAATCAAATTTTATTGGACTTACAGCTTTACATGTGGCTGTTTATGCCCAGCATACATTTTAAATACATAAAAGATACATTTTTAATATAAATTTTACACACAAATTTCAAATATGCTCTTAAATACCTTTTTTTGTATAATTACATTCACTCATTCATTAACAAAATAAATTACAATTTTATATCAGCAAGTATATAATATACCCAATTCGAATATCTTGTGCATACAACATTGAAGTCAAATTAATGGAAAGAGGAACATTAATTTTTGATAATGTTGTGTATAAAGTATGAATTGGACATTCCAAAATAATATAATGAGCATCACCCCTTAAAATACCACAGTCATAATTTGGAGATTTTAAAATGTGTATTTTAAATACATGATATGTTCTCACTGAATTATTACACCACAATTGTTCAATGTAAAATATCAAACTCGAGGTATCTCCATACAGGTGAGTTCAGGTTAACTAGAGTCATATTTACATTTCTAAGGGGGAGATGTGGCCATCCTTGCCCCCCTTCAAGACGTCCATGTCCCTTTTACATTATTGTGCTTTCACCTAGAAATTTATTGAAGAGCAATCTTATCGTCGTTATTAAAGGATTAAGTATTTTCAAGCCGATTAAAGTTCAAAGCAATTACCGGGGAAGGGGGTGCAGTGGTACAACCATGAGGGCAATGGGCATTGTCTCTCCCCAACCTTGGATGCAAATCAATTCAAGAGGGGTGAGGCAAACATTGAGGTAAAAGAAAGCTAAATTAGACTAGTTGAATCTAAGATTGATTGATTAATTGATTTGCTTTATTTTACTTCGCCTTTTGTGCCACTTTTGGCTAATTTGCGAAGATGAGGATGAGTGATGATATAATGAAATTGATGAATGGACACTCACAAATATCCATTCCCAGGCTGGGATTCGAACCCGGAACCCCTGACGTCGTAGCGAGATGTGCCACGGGACTGGCTCGAATCTAAGAGTAGCAGGACAAATGGATACTTAAGATGGAATTAGTTTTCACGTCTTTCTTGCATTATTTCTTCCAGACGGCCAAGAGCACCTGCAGAGGGGCAATTGCTCCCCTCGGTATCAAATTTTATACAAATAAAAATTCAATTCGTAAAATTTTCTTGCTCGCTTCGCTCGCATTATTGTTGTTTTCTGAAATGCATTGTAAATTGTCAGAGAGAGAAGTTAAAACTACTAAGTAACTCAGATTCTTGCTGCTAAACAGTTTTAGCTTAAATGCATGAACACAATTGTTTGGAGGAAAAGGAGCACCGAGCACGGCACATTTTGGAGACAATTTATTTATGTGTTATGGTGCCTCTATATTGCTGCATTATATATACTATTCTACAGGGTGTAACATAAATATATGTCAATACTTGGGGAACATATTCCTCACATGGGAGACGTTGAAATAATGTTGTATGAACATGGGTCCGGAAATCCGTCATTGACGCGTTAGAGCGCATTTTCGAAAACGCTGCACACTGTGCATGAGGCAAAAGCGGTGTAGTGTGGAATGTCGGATGCTGCATACCCACATCTGAACTGGCAGGAAACACGGTGGGAGAAATTGGTGTTGACCCAGGTAAAATTGGAGGGAGGGTCGAGAAACACATCGTAGTCAGGAAACGCTTTATTGACACATTACAGTTCGTACGCTACTACATCACAGAACACGCAGTCCACATGTAATGTAGTAGACGTTCTGGTGAATCCCCCGGATGAACATATGGCAGAGGTGGTTTACCACAAGTGGCGTCCTGTGCGCACAAGAAGATGTAGTGAGCTTGCCATGCCCGAGCCGGATTCGAACCCGGGACCCTTGGCGTCGCAGAGCGATGTGCTAACCACTCGGCCACAGGGTCCGACTTCAACCTGCAGAAGTCTTAGCATGAAACTGTGGTAGATCAACATTGTCTTGGAAAATGTTAGTATTTTGTTCCTTTATATCTGCATCAAAAAGATCCGGGAATTAACCATTTTTCTCCAGATAGTACTTTCGTTTATCTCTGTCGCTTTCAAATTTCAAGCGATCCAGTCGGTATGCGATCTTTTGTTACAATATATATATACAGTTAATTATAACCACCTGGTGTATATACAGATAATCTGTATCCCACTTGTTTACTTGTTCTTTCCCCGCCATCGATAATCGAATTGCCTGATCGATTATTTTTTATTTACTCAGGAATAACCCCCATACTGGCCATGGATTCAGACGCCAGAACCTTGTTATAGTCTCCATAATGCAGTCCGGTAATGTTGACATTTAGGTGTATTGAAAAAGGGTCACTCCTTACACCCCGCACGATCATTTTAGGGGTGTGCGGGACAGAATTTTTTTGGTCGGGACGGGAAATTTATTAAATCCCGACTTTCGGGACGGGAAATATTCGCCATTTCCCGACAAAGTCGGGAAATTTTTCGGGACGGGAAATGTTCGAAATTTCCCGAAGCTCTGAAAATCTCCAATTCTACACGTCATTTTCACTTTAAGTGATTGTTTTTGCATTTCTGGAATAAAAACTAACAAATTCCGATAAGTTTCAGAAAATTAGAATGCAGTTATGAACATACCACAATATTTAGAGAAGTATTTACGATGAACATAACAAATAATGATAATAATAACAAAGGAACCTGAAGAGTACCGACACCTTTCTTCCCAGAAAAAAATCACTAATGATGATATTATTAATAATAATATAATAAATAAAATGGCATTGTTTTAATACGCTTTTTATTATTTTTATTAGTAGTAGAAGTAGTAGTTCTCATGAGCCGGCCCCCGTGGCGGAGTTGTTAGCACATCGCGCTACAACGCCAAGGGTCCCGGGTTCGAATCCATGCGTGGGTGTTTGTGAGAGTCGATTCATCAATTTCATCATATCATCACTCATCCCCATCTTCGCATTTAGCCAAAAGTGGCAGAAAACCGAAGTAAAATAAACTAATTAAAATCAAAGTAGTTCCCATGTCTATTCATTTGTGGTTAGCGTTCGGGCTATTGAATGAATTAGTTTGTATTGACAGTGCCTGTAGAAATTAGTGTATGATGGTGTTATATTTTTATCACCTAAAACTATCAACCTTTTCGTTAATCTCGTCGTCGCCTTGTAATCAAGGGGTCTCGGGTTTTATACCCGGTGGAGGCACATAGTGGTTCGGATCCCCCTTTAAACTGTAGGCCCAGTTCCGATTAGCCTATCTGTGCATAAAGTAGGCTTAAACATCAATCAATCAATCTTTTTGTTAATCTATAAATTTCTCATATTACTATTTATTTATTTTGACATTAATTTTCTAAGTAGGCCACCTCTCTCTGATAAAAAGAATAGTGGTCTTAAGTAAAACAAAGCTAGATAATGAATGTGTTTTGTAAAATGTATATTCTCTTTACTGTTCATACAGGTAAGGTAAAGTTCCGATTGCACATTGCACCGTGCCATTTACCAGGCACGTTTCCAGGAATTCCTTTCGGGGGGCTGAATACCAATTTTTTTAAGGGGTATAAATAGAAACTCACAATTGTATGTTTAAGGCCAGTGGTGGCAATTGGGTTCCAAAATGGGAGGGGGGGGGGGGCTTGCAAGGAAAGTTTACTTTCTCTTGGTAGACAAGGTCTAACATTAAGAGGCCATACTGTGGATGCAAAAAAAAAAAAAAAAAAATGGGGAGTAACTAACGTGAAATCGGAACATTTTTTGCCACTCGACTCCTCTGTTTCCATGCATTAACATTGTGTGCCGGAACCATCTCAGTATGTGTGTTTGTCCATTTCTTTCAAGGGCGCCGTCTTTCCAAAATTTCTGTGGGTGCATATCAATGGCGGTTAGATCTGTAATTATCAAGTATTGTATACTTTAAACAACTTACATGCACAATGATTGCAAGAGGCAATGATATTATCAACACGTTACTGAAAGAAAATACCAAATTCATATAAATTAAAATGAAAAAATCTGCATAAATGCAAATAATTTTAATTGTATTGCAGAAAGAACTACCGTAAAGTGGGGTGACTTCGGACATGTGAGGTGACTTCGGACACGTGCATGAGCAAAACATTCCATTGTTGAGGGTCAGACGTAGGCCGCCACCGAAACGCAACAATGGGAAATAATCTGAGCGAACCTTCTTACAATTGCACTTAATGGGTTCAAGGTCAAATATCTTGTGATCAGCGGAGAAATAACACATTATTGTAGCCAGTCGGCTTGTCAACTTTGCATTGTCTCCTGTAAAACCTCATTGTGCAGACGAGTGTGTTTGACATTAGCACCTTATGAGTAACGAAATACTATAATTTATATCATTACTTGAATCATACTTTGTGGGATCATAACCGTGTATCGTTTCTATTTTAAGTCCGTTTGTAGTGAATTTCAGTGTATTGTGAGGTGACTTCGGACATGCCAAGGACATATAAAAATAAGTTAAGAGGACGTTCCTACCAAAACTATTTTATCGGCAGAAAGTTTTAAAGAGGGTTCCAGATTTCAATCCTGGTCTCACAGAAAATGAGAATGAACAACGCTGGACTGATACATTTGTCGAAATGCTTCGAGATGTTCGAAATGAAAAGGCTCCAGAGTCCCAGAGACGAGGAAAACGTATCAATATCGAACCTGCGAAAAGTGTTACGTGTAGCTTCCAGTCTTCATCACAACAGGATTCAGATAATCCAGACACTAGAGAATTGTCGTCAGCAGAGGATTGGGTCTAGTTGCAAGAGATGGGAACATGACAAGTGTGCCAAATTTTCTAAGAAGCAATATAAATGTGCTCAATGTATGAAAAAGTAAATTAAAAAGATGTCCAATTGTAATAGTTGTACTTTTTCTGTTTGAATAATTTTATGTAAACATTGATGTAAATTTAAGTACTACAATGTGTGTTAAGATGTAAAAAAGTGTAGTTCATGTAAAAATACACTGTTCAAAACATTGCTTATTTAAAAAAATCATAAAATAGATCCGAAGACACCTCCTACATGCAGCATACATCGGACTATATGAAAACCACAATGTGTCCGAAGCCACCCCACATTGAGTGGTGACTTCGGAAAAAATAAAAATGTATTTTTGGGTGTAATATAGTTTTAACTTTAAAATGTATTTTTGGGTGTAATATAGTTTTAACACTTCGTGATTGTTTCTAAAACTCTGATACATATAATTATTACAGATACAAGTATAATTGTGAATATTACCGTACAAAACGTCAAAAAACTGTCCGAAATCACCCCACTTTACGGTATGCAAGGATTATGTTGTAAACAGAAACTACAAATTGACTAACTTTATGTACCAAATAATAATAATAATAATAATCATGACGTGTTAACTTTCAATATGAAACACATTCCTTCTTACGTCATTTGCACTTATGAATTTGTTTGCAATTTTGGTAATGTCAATATTTTTAGTCATTTCTTTATGAACATGAAAAATTGCCAAATCATTCAATCTTTTTTGGGCCTTTGTTGACCGCAAAAACGTTTTCAATCGTCCAAGTGCTGAAAATGACCGCTCAGAGGTACAAGAAGTAACAGGTATAGTTAAAATCACCCGTACAAACTTCACAAATTCTGTGAGCATTTCACGCATGGGACCACTGTTTTCTCTACTTAAAATATTTGTAATGTCTGACAAGTTGGCCACTTTTTCTTTTCTCGTTCTGCACACATCTAGAAACATGTCCCTGTGCAATGTTAGCTTGTTTTTATCAAAGTCTGTCCCATCTCAATGTTTTAATTGCTTATTATTTTTTGATAATGACAAGTGAGAAATATTTATTTTATTTTATTTTTTTCAAACTAAAAATCTTGTGGGTGCGGCGCACCCACAAGATTATTTATGTGGGTGCTCGAGCCCCGGAGCACCCACGTAGTCGGCGCGCATGATTTCTTTTCATCAGGCATCAAAACCTCTATGGTGTCTTTGGGTGTTTTTATGAAGCTGCTTCACATGCGCGGGATGGACAATCCACTCTGCGAAGTGAACGCAGACAGTTCTCGAATATTTCTCTCTGATTCGAGCCTGAATGAACACCACTACCGTGGCACTCGTAAGTGTTCAAAATTGTTTGTCACAGCTTCCGCAGTCTTGTCATATATCGGCACGAAACAAAGGAAGTCTTCTCGAATACAGCTGAATCGCGAAACAATTAATGCACAGTGAAAACCCTTCCGTCCCCAACACATCTATTGTTTCGTCCCCCAATATGAACAAATGCATACTCATTTATCTCCAGTAACGTGCCCAACCCCATTTCACCCAGTATTCCTTCAAAACAGAACGTCAAAGACAGGAAAAGATGGCAAAATGAGGACTGACCACCAAAAATAGTATGGGTAACCCCTCTCCCTTCCGAAAATCCTGGGCATGCCACTCTTTATCTCGGACACATTTTTTAAAATTAGTGTTGCCCATGGGACGAGACGGGACAGGCTGTTAAAAATTCGAGACGAGACGAGATTGATCATGTGTCCCGAGACAAACGAATATTTTCGAGACGAGACAGCATTTCCACGAGACGAGACAGGCCAAAGTCTCGTCTCGTGGGCAACACTATTTAAAATCAACTCACCAGAAGCTTTTATCATTTCGTATGGGGGTTATTCCTGAGCAAACAACAAATGATCGATCAGACAATTCAATTATTAATGGCGCGGAAAGGATCTTCCGGTTTGGCGAATTTTCCAATGTAAACAAGTGGAATACAGATCGTCACCGAGCTTATTTTCTTATAAAAGATCGGAAACAAAATGGATCACTTGAAATTTTTGAGTGATATAAAGAAACAAAGGTACCTAGAAAAGATTGGCAATTTCCCGGATCCTTTAGATCAGATATAAGGGACAATACTAATATTTTCCAAGGCAATGTTGATCTTCTACCATCAGTTTCGTTTTGGAAAAGACTTCTCCAGGTTGAAATGAAGCTTACATTAATTATAAACATTGAAATACTTCGATCACAACAGTAAAAGAAATAATAATAATTACTACGGTTAAAATTATTGTTATACACTAATAATATTAACTAATTAAATAAATTTTATTCGAAATGTATTATCAATGTTGTTGTTTGCTATTCGATCCACAAGCTGAGTGAATATACAGCACAACTATTTTCCATTAATACTACTACATTTCATAAGTTACTATACTGAAATGCACAGTTATTGTATTTTGTTACTAACCTTTGCGAGTGTCGTTCAAGAAAGGACTTTAGAAGTTAGAAAAAAATACTCACAAAGTTCATATTGTGTGACCTCTTCTAAAATTATAATTTTTCGAATTCTGAAAACTGTGGAACCATTTATTCTTTGAATTAAATGGTAGAATATGAAAAAATATCCTGGTTCCGTTATTTTTCACTAATTTTTTCGATCTAATGCATATTTTACATTGGTTACTCTATTCGAATACTAACCAAGTAAACTTTATTTCTGTTATTAACAATAAAAATAACAAAGTTCCTGATTTTTTGCAACTTGAAATGAAGGATGCCAATTTCCAGAGGGGGGAGGAGGTGTCGACTGACTTACCGACGCCCATGGATAGAACGCTAATCAACAACCAAAAGGCAAATGCATTATAATATGATTATAAATATTTCTAAAATATTTATAATCATATTATAACGCATAGGGTAACTTCGGTGTATAACGCCAGGCGGGAAACAACGCCATTTCAAAGTTTTAACTCTGAAAGCATGGACGCATGTAATGTTAAGGGGTGACTCACCGTTTTGCGATAAACAATGGTGCCTGGTAGCATTGCTGATAAGTAGAGCCCGGAAGTTCAGGCATTTATTTTCGTTAAAATAGGCAGGCAAAAAGGCATTTATAATGTGGTAAATAGGCACTAAAAATGAAAAAAAGGCAAAATAAACCGAAAAAAGGCACATTTAGAAGTCGCTTACTTTTATCTATAATTTCTGGCAAAATGTTAAAATCTAAATTGGGAAGAGCATTTCAATTTTCTCCGTCTTGATTGCACATAACTACAAGGTGCTTTTTAAGTTCTCAACATTCATTGATAATCGTCTGTCAGAGAGAATGTTTTTCATAATAGAAAATGATCTTTCTACTTCGACAGAAGTTATTGGAGCATACATATAACAAGCTAATGTAGCTGGACTCATTTTGGTAACAGCATTTTCACCTTTTAGAATATCACAAATTGTTTTCAATTGTTTCAAGTCCTCATTTGCACTCACTACCAGTTAGCACTTTTCCGCAACAGCTGACCCCTTTTCTCTTGGCACTTCCATCATCTGCTGCATAGATTCCTCGAAGATTTTCATGGATGCTATAATTGTAATTGTCTCTGGCAATGCACCATAATGTGCAAAAGTAAACTTGAATAGCACAGGAGTTTTTTCACTTCACGAATTGAAGCCGCTTCATTTTCTGGAAGAGCATCGATCACCTCACTGATTTTTTGAAGGTTGTTAGCATAATATATAGCTGCTGATATCCAGGTTCCCCGTCTCGTCAAGACTGGTTGCTGAGGTAAACTAAGCTCAATCGCAACTTCCTGAAATTTTCGGGTTCGAGAGGGAGATTTCAGAAATATTTTCTTTGTGTTCGAAATCAACCTGTCCACTTCAGCAGTCAATCATGCACAAGAAATGTTAACCGAAAGGCAATATTCTGACTCAGCATGAAATACTTTTTCTCACACTTTTCTCCTTCAGCAATGTTGAAACATGCGTGAGTTCAATATTACTTAAATAAGGCGAAAATTATTCACATAATAAACGGAAGAAAAATAAATGCCAACAACGTTTTTTGAGAGAAAAATAATTTATATACACATTTTTTAAAAAAAATAAATGTCAAATTTCATTGAAAAAGGCAAAAAAAGGCATTATAATTAAAAATAGGCAGTGGGGTCCCAAATAGGCAAAATAGGCAAAATGAAAAGGCTTCCAAAACATTCGAAACAACAAGAAACGTATATCCGGAAAAATGTTATCAATATATGCAGTAGATAAAAAGAGGCATTTTGCCAAACTTCCGGGCTCTACTGATAAGAATGGTTGCCATTGTCGAGCCTTCATTTAAGAGAAACACTTTGAACAGTGTAGACGTTTGAGTTGCGTTTCGAGGAAAAAGGGTCCACATTTTCATCGCGCCGACAAAGGTGAGTGTTTTTCTATTGTAGGATTAGATTTTAAATGTTAACAATGTTGTACGTACACAATACGCAAGGTAGATAGAGATTAGGTAAAGCCATCCGAAGATTGCCGATCTTGCACGAACGCGTGACGTCACCGGAGAAGCAGTGAGCTCGGCTGAAGCAGATGGCCCCTAACATTTATATGGGAGATTCAGAGAGCGAAAGTATATTATTACTTTTTGGAATCGTAAAGCGTTGTGCTAACAACCACTTCGCCACGGAGGTCAGCATTACAAGGACATAAACAGAAAATGGCATCTATGTTTTAATATGCGGGAAACATTTGCGAGGAGATTATTGAAGTAACAAATAATTATTACAAGACATTGTGATGAAAATTATTAATATATCTGAAATATCTAGAGTTGACCTTGCAGTCTCTAAATGTACTTTTAGAGTTACGCAAAACCTTTACTCAAAATTGCCTGTGTAAATTTATAAGCTATTAAAATTTAAAACTTATTCCTGTTCGAAAAAAGAAACTGCCAAGTCAAATTAATATTTCGTTGAAATACATATATTTTTCTTTCATGAGGCCAAGAGAGTATTTGGAAGGGACGGTGGCTTGGGAAGGCTATAGCCCCGGATCTCGATCTGCAAAGGGGCTTCCAGTGGGAAAACATTGCTATGAAATAGTCCAGAAGAAGGGACGAAATTATTTTTTTAAAAAATGGCTCAAGAATACAAAGATATAAGTGGACATTTGACAAGCTTAGTCTAAAACTTACAACTGAAATCGTACGTGTGTGTGGGGAAATCGTACGTGTGTGTGGGGGGGGGGGGGTGGCTACGTGAGGTAACACAGTGGAATATGATTCACAATACTAAAATTAAAATAAATATGTGGGAACAATAGAAATCAAAATATGTTATAGCTAGTGACGGCGCAATAGTAAAGATGGAGGGGTAAGTCATATTTTCTCAGGGCAATCATGTTTATTATTCCGTTACATACGACACAAAAATGCATATTTTGGCTAAAAGAGCATTCATTCATTTATTTATTTTTGTCGTTTTACTGGGGGCAGGTAAGAGAGAGAGAGATAAATTGTGGAACGAGAATAGGGGGGCGTTCCTGCCCCCCCTGTAGTGTGGTCACTGCCTATAGCTATGCTGGAGAAGAATGCACCAATTAATACACTATTAAATAAAACAGATACTTTTTAAACTTTTAATCAAATTATTTGTGAACTATGATTTAAATTTAGAGAGAGCACATACCTGTTTAATTTAATTTGGATGAGTTAACTTCTGAAGCCTGCCATTTCCGAGCCTTCTTCCGCTGTAACTGCACTGCCCTTTAAGCCCTAGCTGCTGCGTTAGGGTGGGTAAACGAGCAGAATACTAATTAAAACAAATATGTGACAAATATATAGGAAAAAAACAACGTGTTGAAGCTATTGACGGCGCCAAAGAAAAGACAGAAGAGAAACTTGGAGAGTGCAGTGATATTTTACGGGGAGCAGTCACGTTTATTACACCCTTACATTTACATACAATATTATAAAGTTCTGCTTTTAGATCTCGCACAATGCCTTTTTCACAAAAATGGGCAATCCCGCATTTTTTATATCAATCAAGCTGTGATATTTTTTATTTCTTCCGTTAGTTTTCTGATAATAGTTTTCACAGCTTTCCATAGCATTTAGGCATGATTTCAGTTGACAAGAACAAAATAATCTTATTTCAAAACATACAGCAAAAAGAAATCCAACGCGCTTAAGTTAAAACTCCCTTACATTGGAAGCCTGGAGAGAACAAAACAGGGGTTCCTTCGTAACACGATTTCTTGAAAACCATTTTACACATTTGAATCAACTTTGTGATAAATTGATTAGAAAGGATGAATCTTAACAGTGAAAGTTGTAACTTTTCCCCTGCTACTATATTTTAGGAGATATTCGTTGTCAAATATCTCAATATTTGCATAAGGAACCAGCCTTTTCCGTACCGAGTGTTTCGACGATGACGTCATGCATCCACGGACAACTGCTCATACGATCTGCGCCGCCGAACGAACACCCCCTGACAATACGTTTCTTACGTAAGAGAATGATGAGTGTACGGTTTTCATGGTCGGTGTCGTAAGTTTAGAACAGTTGGTTAAACTGCAATCTGTTGTTTTGGGAAATAACGCCATCATCGTGTCGGGGAATAACGCCACTCAATTTAAACTCAAATTTAAGGAAATGTTGATTTCGAAAATAGGTTTATCCTTGCTCAGTTACTTTCGAGGCGTACAGATATTTATTCTCGTTTAATTTCCTCTTTCAGATGGCGAGAAAATGTAGAAATATACAGGCCAAATGGTCAGTAGATGACTTTAGGCATGCTATGGCAGCCGTCAAACAAGGAATGAAGATAGCATGTGCTGCACGTTTGTTCCAAATTCCTCGCAGAACTTTGAGGGACTGGGTATCGCGAAAAGACAAAAAAAGACATGCTTTTTCTAATAACTTACTACAGTAATTATTTTTCCTAGTACAGTTTAGTAAAGAAAATGTGAATATTTTATTTGTAATTAAGATAATGTGAATGTTTTACTTGTAATTAAGAACATGGCGTTATTACCCGACAGGTCTGGAAATAAAGCCATTTTGCATTAACACAGAATTTCGTATTTTATTGCTTTCATTATAACAGTGCAATCAATATTTTATTATTACACAATAGAGGAAAGTTCATTCTCCTAAACATGTAAGTTTCATGTTCCTAACAATAAAAATGTATGAGTTATAGAACAAAATGACCAATTGGTGGCGTTATTCGCCGAAGTTACCCTATTTATGACCAAAAACCTCATTTCATCTAGTGTAAACCGAAAACTTTCGGGGGGGGGATCGAGCCCCATAAGCCCCCCTTTGATACGTGACTGCATTAACCACACATCTTCGTTCTCGTCATGTAGACGCATGTGTAGCATCACGCTCCGGCCGACTTAGCCTACACTAAGGGTTGTCCCCAAGAACTCATTTATTTGAGGCTGGTTGAACCCCAGAGTCGCTTCATGCAGGCACAAGGCCGGAAAAAATCCGACGTTAGATCATACAATATGGTATAGCTCTTATTTAAATTCGTCTGCACATTGTTAACAAAAGTCTCAAGGACAACGACATTTTTTTTTCTAGGCAACCTTACTTACACAAGACGACGTGGTTGCATACAGAGATGGGCACAATTTCATGGTTGCCACATGCGTAATACAGTCTGTCCCAGATCTGTGAAGCAGCGTCGCACATATCGATGATTGGATGATTTGGTGTTTTAAGTCCACTTTATGCACAGTTAAGCCCGCATCACACGGAACTGGATTTCCAGTATGTATGCCCTAGTTGGCGCTGGACTGGCTACCAATTTCTTGTTTTCGCCTCACACGATACTTATCAGCGTACTTGTCGATAGACTTTTGTTCCCATACGAAGGAAGTTGTAATGGCGGCCGAATGAGATGTAAACAATGTATCACTTCACATATTTAAAAGCCGATAACTATTCAACCGAGAGGAATAACGTTTCGTATAAAACGTTATTAGGTACAAAACAATGGCGCTCCTTAAATACATACTTTACAACGTTTACTGTACACGTATGAAACACCGTGCACTTAGGCCGTGTCCCAAAGGTGCAAGACCGTACTTGAAGCGAGCATCCTCCGAGTATGGTCTTGGAGTGCGGTCTTGAAGTCGTGGACTGGAAGTGAAAGTCTTTCGAATTGCACTTCGACTGCAGCGCCAAATACGATCAGTAGATAAAACTGAGTACTCGTTGTTTTCCCCACGTCTTAAACACTTGTCTTTCACCATAGAAATCACGTTGCATTTTCAAATGTTCGTACACATACATTTCCACACATTAGAAGCACTTTAACCAATAACTTGCTGACCCATATCGTATATTTAATCTGTGTTGCTGGCTTTCTACTTCCGCGATTTTAAACAAACGAACAACGAGTGTGGAAATCACGTGACCGAGTCAGCTTCCATCTGCACTGCGTTCTATGCACTTGCGTACTCCTGTTCTTGGCGCTTTCGAACTGTACTAGGTGACGTCACTTCCGCCAAAACCATGCTTCAAGTACGTACTTCGTACCTTTCGGACAGAGCCTCAGCATAGATGGTGTAACTCAACGCGCCTTTCATGCTGTATACGTTATACATTCCTGGAGTAACACTCGGAAACCACAGACAAATGCGCTCCTTTGCACACTCACAGATTATCTTCACATGGCGAAACTTTGCTCTGATTGGTCCAGTCGAGGAAAGCAAGTAGCAATTAGAACATGTCCTATTCCTCCAAACCAGTCAAGCAGTCAGCCAGGCGGCCATGCTTGCTACCTAGAAAGTTAGTTCAGCGCCAACTAGAGCATTTCTACTAGAAATCCAGTTCCGTGTGATAGGGGCTAATCGGGACTGGACCTACAGTTTAAAGTGGGATCCGAACCACCATGTGCTTCCACCCCATAACGATAGAGAAGGGGAGAAAGCGAGAGGGTGGAGCGAACAAGTGCGCGCTGTTGCAAGCGACTGATAGCTACAGTCGCGTTTTCCTCTCCACGCATGCATTTTCTTTCTCACGCGTTCATTGGTCGAGCTCTCTCGAGTCATTACTTCCACACAGGACTTGTTTTCGTTCGCTTGTTCCATAGACACCTGGAACAGTGTAAACATATGGAAATACACGAAAATAAAAATAAAGCATATTATGCGGTGTATGAATTAAGCTTTTGGCTTGGGGGTGGGGGAAGCCCACTCGTCGCCCTATTTCTGATTTTATTTCCGGGATGGAGGGTAGGTATTTTTTAGGTATGCATGTGGCGGCGCTTGGGTTCCAAACCCAGGGGGGCAAAGACAGTATATTTCCCTTTTGTAGATAAGGTTTAGCATAGTGCGGAGGCAAAAGTGGTGAAAAGTGGGGGGGGGGGAATTGCTCCCCCTCGCCCCTCCTAATCGCCGCCACTGAAACTCTACTATTGCCTTCCAGTACTAAGTGCAAAGGACATTAAATCATATGATAACATTTACACATAATTTGTAAACAGTATTTGTACATTCTAAGATAACCCAAACTCATTAGAAAAAGAGCTATTGAACTTGAAATACTAAGCCAGTTTCACACGGTGGTTAAGTAGGTCCCCACTTCCCTACCCACCTCCGACTCGAAACTACCATAAGATTTTTTACCTCTTCAGTTCGCGAAGGCAGCAAAAGGGGTATCACACGATCCTTAAAATTGCATCTTTAAAAATTGCGACTACACAAACACGGTATACCACTTCGCAAGTTTAGGTGCTAATAACTGCTGAAGATTTGGAAAATAATGTTTTCTCTTAAAATAATAAGATAATAACATTGGCACTGTTGAAAAATGTAGCACATGTAACCCGTGGCAGTGAAAGTGAATGTATAACATATGTTACTTCAAGTTGATATACCACTTTACGGACACACTAGCATAAAGTTGAATTACCCGTGTATTACGATAGAAGTTGTATATTTTAATGAAACCTTTCTCGTACGGTTTTGAAATAATTACATCCTCCAAGT
The DNA here is from genome assembly GCF_977018435.1 of Lepisma saccharinum. Lineage (NCBI taxonomy): Eukaryota > Metazoa > Arthropoda > Insecta > Zygentoma > Lepismatidae > Lepisma > Lepisma saccharinum. The sequence goes on along the minus strand of NC_139234.1, from coordinate 61,543,616 downwards.
GTTTAGTTTACTTCAAAATAAAATAGAAAGATTCGCGTCTTTTGTGACAGTAAAAATAACAGTATCTCAGTAGGAAATTTAGACATACGAACTATTTATTTAAAACAATAATAATTAGTAGACTCTTCACTCAACAAGTAAAATATTCGCCCCAATCATTAAGGCCGGCTTTAGACGAAAGCATGTAAAGGCTTCCAAAAATCATATAGCAGATATACACGTAACGCCAGCATTTCATGTAACTTTTCGGGTAGCTTTTGCGATTACAATGTATAACATATAGGGTCAATCCATATGAAATCATACAACCTGGTTGCTTGACCATTTTTAAAAAAGTTTATTTTTTGAGTGGTGTGAGCCTCATATATTGACAGTTCAGAACCACTCTTATTTTATTTTTACTATCACCGATTTGAAGATGGCGGGCATTCTTTTATCATGGCGCGCGTCATTTTCTCCATTCGTAAGCATCAGCGGCAACTTTTTTTTCTCAGCTCTGGTAAGTCCTACGACAATGAGACAAAATCTGTCATGTTAAGCACATTATAGGCTACAATTATATTTCTGTGTAATTTTCTAAATATTATTCCTTCATAATAAATTTTAAGGTTAAAATTGTGTATTTTAATCGCTCAAAATGACATTTTCGGACGTTTTTTTGAGGGGGAAGGCAGTTTGCTTGACACTTGAATTTTTTTGCGCAAGTACCTGTGTACTAATAGAGTACGTCAAAATTATTTGAAGCTTGAGACTTTAATATTTGTTTTTCTACAGGGTCATAAACATGTACTTTTTGTTAAAAAATTCCAAGTTCAGGGTTAAATATCTCTGGTGGGCAGTTGTTTAAAAATCTGAAATTTGTACACAATACAGTACTTCAGGATACGTAACTTCAGTAAAAATTTTGAGTTTGAGATTTAATTGGTTTAGGAGATACAAAACTCATGAAAAATTCAACATTTTGCATTAAATATGGCATGTCTAATTTCATTTCTTATTAACATTTTGTGTTGAAATTCTGCAAACTGTAATTTGGAATGTTATGGGGATGAATGTGTAGACATCAG